>NW_003307632.1:86298-96286 GCF_000143455.1 Volvox carteri f. nagariensis
TTCTGCCGCGAGGCGGCATCCGCCGGCAACTGCCGGCCACTGCCAGCAACCGCGGCAACAGCGAGAGCGTAGCGCCGAGGAGTTGCAATCGGGAGGTGCAGTGCAGGAGTTGATGAACATTGCAACCTGAAGGCCAGATGGTACGTCGGGCGAAGCGGCCGAAGGGACGTCGCGGAAGACGGAGCGGCCCGCGTTGCTGTCGGCGGACTCGTCCAGCGACGCGAGGCCCGAAAAGGCGCAGGACGTAGTGCGGGGTGTATATAAAGCCGAGGAGGGGCATGACACAAAAGTATAAATGTGCCTTTAAAAAAAGAAAGCCAGCGGAGTACTGTCATAACTTTGCGTGGACGAATACCAGCACTTCAAAGAATGGCAGTAAGTAACGTTCGCGGTTTCCAGCGCGCAATTGGAATGTTGGAGACGCTCGCATTGCAAGTTGTGAGCCAGCCCTTTGAAGTGCTGCAGGCGGTGGCGAACGCAGATCTGAAGCGGCTGGCGCGGCTGGCGTCGGTAATGGACAATTGCACGACGTCGCTGGCCGTGCTGTGTAAAAAGTGTCGCTTCGCCAAACGCTTCCTCTTCCCGCAGCCGTTTCATGTGGCCATTCTTGCAAGCTACGTTGTATGCTTTCAGTTTTTTTCAGCTCAGGCTAAGCAGCCAGCCAAATGTCCCAGATGCATGCCGCGTGTGACTGTGGCCAACATGCCCTGCTGCGCAACGCGCAGGCACACCGCGGCCTTTCGCCGAGAAAATTACATACACTTTTACAGGCGCATTTTAAGAATCGCACGCGCGCATCCGCGCGGTAAAATTCGCGCCTGTCTTTGTGGGCGTCTTGTACGGATGTTTTATTCGGCACAGTACGACCGGACACATTTGTGCGAAGGGGCTGCTTAACGAAGGGGCTGCTTAATCAAATTGCGAGAAGAAGTCCGTCCGACCGTTTTGAATCGCAGCGGCGCAACGTCCCTTTCACATCCGGGGCAACAGCCCTCCCTGCCGACGACTCGTCACACGCAGCCATACATGCGCTACTGCTTCGTCGTGCGCACTTACACGAACTATTGAATTGGTTAAGGGATAAGTTACGCAGCCGCTCGCAGATGCTAGGAGGACGAGCAACCAGAATAAACTGTTCGTGCAAAGCCAAAATGCGAAAAGGCCACGGCGGGCCGCGCGAAGGGCAGCCCTCAAAAGCCAGGAGTGCTGGTGGGATACGCGTATGTGCGTGAAATAATCGCAGGCGTGCGGTGGCTTGGCTAGATTCGTTGGTGCTGTGAGGACCGGTTGCACAAGCTCCTGCGAAACGCCACAGCGCGAAGTCAGGCGGGCGCGTCCGCACGTCCCTTGGCATGCAAACGTCCACAGAACAATTGAAATGCTTTAATGCAAATTAAATATTTCGAAAACAAAGAAAGAGAAAGACAATTATAAAGGCCAACATAAAGGACAGCTCGCGGCGACACGGGAAGAAAGCGGCAAAATAGAGAAATGGAGAGACTTCGCTAGCTTGGCTTGCTGAGAGGACCGGCGACAGGGTCGCAAAGGGAAGCCTTCAAAAGTATGGACAATTGTGGCAAGCGCGCTGCAGAAATTGGGAACGTATCACCGCATTGACGGCAAGGGCGGTGCTGGCCTTCGCCCAACCCGAGTGGAGCCCTGCAACGTCGCGCGATTTCTTATATTATCACCAGGCGGCATTAAACCTGGGCACATGCAGCTTCGGTCGACGCAGCAGTAGCAGTGCGCTGTTATGAAGACGCGCAACGGTTGCTGCATGTTGCTGGCGCGTCAGGTGTGTTTCGCAGCGCCCTCATGCAGCGTGGCTTGGATGCCTGAATAGGAACGTGGCCCGGATGTGTGACCTCGCACGGCGGCCTGCTACATCGTGCAGGGAACAGGACAGACGCGTTTTGGCGTTCAGGTCTTGGTCAGGCTCTGTATCCCAGCACAGATGCCGCCCAGTGCGGTGCCGCACCTAGAGAGTCTCCACCTCTGTGCTGCCAGGCAGGTCCCGGCACCTGTGGGTGTGTAGGGTTTGATGCTGCTCGGGCGCCGCTAACAGCACCGCCGGCCCATTGGCAACATTGGCAGCGGCACCACGACCACCACAGCAGCAAGTCCTCAACCATCAGCATGCAACCCCACCCACCTCGACACACACGGGGTCCTGCAGCCAGAAACTTTGCGGCAGAACGTACATTTGCAGTGTGGCAGGAAGGGTGTAGACACGTCGCTCTGGGTCCGGTGTCCAGTTCAGCATGAGGGCTTCCACGCAGTGCTGCTGTCGAAGCCAGCCGGCCACGGCAGTACCCAAAGGCGGCCTGGACAAAGCCAACGTCCACGTCCACCAGCGCCAGTCGCATGTGTGTGATCCACAGGGTCCAGCGACACAACTGCATTGGTGTAGTCGGGCGGTAGGAATACAACATGCTGCAGGCGCTCATTATTGCCCTCATTCATTGCTGGGAAAGGCGGCTGTGCAGTGTGGCCGTACAGGTGCCACCTGCCGTGGGGGGTTGTGTTGCTGGCGGCATGCACTGAGTTATGAAAGGAGTAGGGTGGGACACCCGCACAGCATTGTCTGGAGGTGTCACGGTTGCCCAGCATTGCTGTTCGTTCTGGGAGGGGAAGCTGTAGACCTGGCGATGGCGGCGGGCTCATGATGGCCACTTTCCCCCTCAGCCTTTCACGTTTTTTCTACATACTGGCGTTGATATTCTTCCACGGAATTGATCTCCTACGTCAAGGCCGTGGAGCACCTGGACCGTTCGGGCGAGAGCCCTTCTGAGATAACGTTTCCGAACTCAACTGGTGGCCCCCAACCACCCTGTCAGTGTCAGGAATTCGTTGTGTTTCGTGTTTCCCGTGTGTTGGTCTGGGAGCTTTTCCTTCGCCACATGTGTGTTTTGTATGAAGGCGCCTCGGTGTGCTTCGCGGGTCCGTCCCGTATGGTAGGTAGCTGCGTTTCCGTCTCTCCGGAGGGGGGGAGCTCTCGTGCGTTCACTAGGGCTTCTGGGTGCTGGTGGGGGACTGGGTGGGTTTTACGTTTTGGAGGTCGCGGTCCGTTTGAGAAGGCACAAGCCCAGTGATGTTAGTGCACCTTGGCCTGACTAGCTGGACACGCGGTGCAAGCTATAGGGCCCCCGCAGTGTTGTGCTGATGCACTCGACCCGTTCGGGGTCCGCTGTAACAAATCGCATACTGCTTAACGACCATTCCCTCCAAGCGCTGCGCTGCCCTTGCCAAGTCTGTCCCAACTCGATTTCTGCTTTCCGGTGCTGTGCCACCACTCTCACCGTTTGCTTTGATATAAATTCTTTTAACATTTCAGGGCCTCCGTGTATCTCTGTTTCATACAGGGCCTACAGCGGAGGTCCAAACAAAATAAGACGAGACTAGATCTGCAGACGTGGTTTCATAGGGTAGACAGGCACGCGGCCAACCAGCGGCGGTTTATGCTTTCTTAAATTAGCTTCTTATCTTAAGTCTCTACACATATTCATATTTATAGACCTGCCAGCAGCAAAACTCGAACGTTGTCTTGCGCCTGCTGCTGCTGTGGGGAAAACTACTGTCGCTTCGAAGGTAGTTGCCATCATCGATCATGCTGTGGCTGGATATCGTGGATGCTGAATTACGTCAGCAGCGTGGCACAAGAACTGGCAGCAGGCAGGCGTGTGATGTTGATTAAAGAGCAGCAGCAGCAACAACAATTATTAGTATTGCAATACTACTGTGTACATATTGCGTGCTGCTAAAGAAGCAGCAGGGTGGGACGCACTTTGGAATTTCAACTGATGACTTCACCATCATTGCTTAATATATAAATTTAATCGCAGATATCTGTTCGTCAGGGAAGACTGCTGTCAGAGCGAGTGCTTCCCATACAACTTCCCTACCTTTCTTCAAGCGTCCATTTTGTCGCTAATTATAATAGATATATAAAGATATATTGTGATAATCATCAATTACGATTTTGTAAACTCCTGGAAGTCATCCCCAAAATCGAGATAGTCCAACGACACGCCCGAAGAAATAATAAGCAAGACTACTCATGTAAGTATTTTATATTTCCACCTGCTTTTACTTTGTGTGTTTGCACGTGGCGTAGGATACATATTGTTGGTGATGTATTGTCCTGCAATATTGCACTACCGCCCTGGACGGAGTTGGCGCGCTTATTACTAACTTGCCGTATACCCCAATAATATGCGCGCTGACCACATAACAGGATCAGAACGAAGCGGGGGCAGCAGCAGTAGCAGCAGTAGCAGCAGCAGCAGCAGCAGCAGCGGCAGCGGCGGTACCGGTGGTGACGGGTTGTGCCGGCGGCGGCCACGGCAGCGGACTCACATACATGTTGGTGTTGGAAGTGCGAGCAACATCAGTCGCCGATGCATCCGCAGCAGCAGAGCAGCGGAACAGCAAAAGCGGCAGCAGCAGCAGCAGCAGCAGGCCAGCCAGGGAAGGCAACATCAGAGGCATTCATCGACAGAGGCGCACAGCAGGCCATCATCATCATTCCATGTCGGCGGTGGGCAACAACTCTTTTTCGGGAACTGCCATAACATTAATAACCACACAGCTAATAGCTTTACTGCTGCTTATTGGCTTTAGTAGTACTACTAGTGCTCAGAAGCTATCTACAACGCTGTACGGTCCCTGGGATGCCGCAGAGGACCTGAACGAACAACGTAAGTATGTATGTATGTGGAACCCGCCCCTGCTGTTGCTGTTGTTCTTGCCGCTGCTGTTATTGCTGTTGCTGCTGCTGTTGCTGCATCTGGCATTACGAAGGATATACATACACACACAGAGACGGCGTGCGCATCTGTCACATGATGCACAATCTATAATCGATGGTTCACTGGCACAACTGAGTTTCGTTGTTGCCTTACCAACGGCTCTGCAGTGTGCAGTGCAGTGCCATGCCGTCCCGTGTGCCCTCGCAAGTGACTTTGCTTAATAATGCGATGCAAGTAATCTGAGGGCCGCCTCCGATGGCTTGCATAACCTTTCCTATTGCGCATTTGCATTTTATATCCATCGATACAGCGAGTTTTCTTGCTTGCTTGGGGTCCTAGCCTTGCCTGTGTAGTAGCTAACAGCTACTGTACAGCTTGGAGTCCCTAACCCTCCCATTCTGGATTGCGTCATCAACATGTATGTATGTACGTACACACATATATACATACATACATACCTGTCTTTGCAGACAAGGCCGTTCTCCGCTTCATCCTCAGCGGCAATACCAGCTTCTGGAGTCGGCCTGCAGTGGCCTATCGCACAGGCTTTGGGACGGCTCCCTGGCGCTGTATCGACCGCTGCCAGGCGCAGTACTTCACTGACCTGGCGCAATGCGCTCCCGACTGCACCACCATGACGTTCTGCGCACCGGGAGGTGTGTACGGCAGTCAATCCATTCAACAGATGTCAATCCCCACACATGCAGTCGTGAGGATGTGTATGTAATAGCTGTTTTTATCCCTAACAAACTTTCCAGCAAATCTTCCTAAAATTCGCATGTTTCTTCAAGCCCCCACAGAATACGATTATACCTTCTAAAGATACGTACCGCTCTACCGCTCTATCCACTACTCACCAGCTAGCTAGCTAGCTAGGTACTTCTATCTGTGTTCACCTAGCTTCATGTGCGTTTATATCCAGCTGCAGCGTACACGCACACAAACAGTTTTGCTTGCTTGCTAGTGTGTATGTGTATATGTGTATATGTGCGTGCGTGTGCGTGCGCCCGTTATTTATATTTATGATATATCTGTCTGTCTGGCTGTCTGTCTGTGCATGTGCAGAGGCGGCCCTCAGCGACCCCAACACCACCTGCTGTGCGCTCAGCCTCCTGGACCAGTCATACAGCTTCAGTCATCCGCCCAACACTGCAGTGATGAGCTGGTGCAATACCTATCCAGCCTGGTACGTGCGTGAGCAACTGCTTGCAAGCAACAGCAGCGTATTACATGTGTCACACACGTATGCATGGCGATGTGCAAGTTGTATTGATGGTGTGGATACGCAGTCGTGTGTGTACGTACGTACGTACGTATGTGTGTATGTCCCCGGCCTGTATGACCTAACGTCATATGTTTGCGTACATGACATGAATGGCTGCACCAACCAACCAGCTAGCTGGGCACCTGCAGCAGTCAAACCTGCTAGCCCCGTGTAGTAGCTGCCAGTGGTACACAGTACGGCTCTACAAATACGCGCTACCACCAGTGACCACCAGCATCTCGACAGGCCTTTTTAGCGGCGGCCAGCTGCTACACCCCCCCGGGATATACCGTAGTATGAGTTACTGTCAAGCGTGTGCAATCATAAATGGCCAGATCAACTCACATACATACATACATAATGCATAATTCCAAGCCTGGAGCTAGCTTTCCATGATGTGTATCATGTGTTCCCGCTCACTCGCTTGCTTGCACCAGGGGCTCGGGATCACGGCCTAGCGTGTGCGACTTCAACGTGTATGCAGCCCGGGGCATAAATCCACCCCTAGGCGCCAACGACTCCCTTCTTGCCGTGTCATGCACCCGGACCTCAACAACCACCTTCTATGTGAATGGCACACAGTACCGCAATGATACGGCCACACGCATCATCTACAAAAAGGATATCAAGCAAGTCAATGTGACACGGAACAATGTCAGGCGAATGTGGGTAGGGAAGGGTGGGTGCGTGGGCAGGCGGCCCGCTGCTGTTCCTGCTGCTGCTGCTGCCAGTGCTGGCCACACGCGCACACACAGGCCATCGATGACCTGCCGTTAAATATGTACCGCTGCCCACCATCAGAGGAGCGCTATCCGCTGGTCTTGCTTTGCTAGTTGATGATGCTGCTGAGCCAACATCTAGATCTGCAGCCCAGGGAGGGTGGAATTAATAATGTGGGGCTCTGCTTGGTAAACAGTTTGATGACTTGGGGAAGACTGACTGAGATTACTAGTTCGTCCGTCCGTCCGTCCGTCCGTCTACCGGGATAGAATACCGACAGGGGTGGAAGGGGGGGAAACTAAAGTGCAAAATAATTCGGAGCTAGCTGCGACATGCATGCGGCTTCCGTACATCGATGGTAGTATGTTTCCAGCAAATTAACAACTTCGATCTGCCGTAAGTGCGTTTCCTGCTGGTGGCTGGTGCCTTCCGACTTAAAACATTCGCTCGCGTCCGTAATTTTGTGGTTTCCATAATCCGGTGGCTGAATGACGGATTCCGTAAAGTTTTTACAGAATCCTTGATGAGTGGCCGCATATTTTACGGATTTGAGGTGTACTTGTTTTACGGAATGGTAGACCCGCTCTCCCACTTTCTTGCTTGCCGAGTGCAACAGCCCTGAGAGGGGGGCCCAGCTGCAGCATCATTCGGTGGCGCGATGGCACCGCGTCATCCGCTAGCGCTAGATGCATATGCTCGCGCTCTGTGGAACGTTTAGTCGTCGTCTATGTCAACGGCAATAACGGAACTCTACAGACACTATGGGGACGATGGCTTGAATGTGCATGTACTGTGCTGCGTAAATACAGTTGTACGATATATCCGCTACGTTGGCTTCCTTAATTGTTCCAAACACGCATTGACCTTTTCCAGTTGCTTCCTTGCACGCAGCATCGATAGCGATACAAGTAGCTGCAAAGTATAGAGGTCTTGATAGCCCTTATTCCGCCCCTTTTAATAATAAGCTGAAACTGCTTTATTATCTTTCCTCTTTGCTGATGCTGGCAGCAAGGCTGCAAGTAATTACACAGCTCAGCAGCGCTGCTGCCAGCATTGCATCGCTCTAAAATCCCCCTCCCCTTCCACCCCCCTCCTTCTGGCTAGTTACTCGCGCCTGCTGTATGTCTGTATGACTTAGATTACACTGTGGGCCGCGAGAGCCGGGGGCCGAAGCCGAAACACAGCGCAAGGGTCGGGAGCACACAGCACAAGTCGGTTAGTCTTGTGTGCTCCCGACCCCGACCCCGTCTGTATGTCTGCAAATGCAGCTCCCTCCGCCACACCTCCGCATGGCACCATCCCTCCGTCAACATCCGGGAGCCCCCCGAGTTCAGCTTGGTGGACGACCTGGTGTGCCTGCCGCTGGAGGAACTGTGAGAGCCACTACTTAGCTCTTGCGCTTGGCTGCATAGGGCTTAGTGCTTAGTGCATAGGGGGTGCAGCAATGCATGGGGCATGCATGCATGCGCCGCTGCTCTGGCGGCTATCACTGTGATGCGTGCCAGCTAGCTGGTACATATATAGGTCGTGGTCGCGATCGTAAATAGGGGGAAGTTCTTGTGTGCGTATGTATGTATGTTGTCACTGCATTGCTGTCAACCATGTGTGTGTTTTCTTTATTGCCTGTACACGCGTCTTGTGGTGGATGGATGCGTAACAAGGTGATAGTATGTTGTTACAGGGTGGTTAAGCTGTGTATGTATGTTGGGTGATAGTATGTATGTTGTCGATGCTGCAGCGGGCTACCAAGCTTGTATGCCTTAAAGCAAAGAAGCCGAGCCGAAGGGAACATGACGACCTGACGCTGCGTGTATCATGAAACACAAACCAGAAGAGGTATAGACTGACCGAGAAGTGGTCCATAACGGCACACGCAAACCGGCAAACAGGCAGGCTAAACAGCTGTGCTGTCGCTTGTACGGCACCGACCGACCGACGCCCCGTTTCCATCCATCGCACTAATAATTGCCGCCAGGACGACTACATCAGCCCCCGGGGGCTGATGTAGTGTGTGGGGCCCCACACACTTTGTTGCGCATTTCTGTCGGAGGTCGCATGAGCCAAACTTCCTGTCGGGACCTTTTCAATTGCTCTGTATATCACGTAAATATGTATTTATATGTCTGTATGTATATGTCCTTACAGTTACTTCGAGGATGTGGCTTTCCGCCCCCAGTTTGGGGGCCTGGCTGTCTTTCCAGATCTGAGCGGCCCCAACAACACCACGTTTAACATGTAAGCTGATTAACAACGCCGCCCGCGATGGCGGTATTAATGGGCGCACGTGATGGCGGTCATGTTGTTGTTGTAGGGGACGCCGCCGATGCAGATGGACGATGGATCCGGAGTGACGGACGACGTGCACCCTAGATAGATCGACAGATAGATCGACAGATAGATCGACAGATAAATCGACAGATAAATCGACCTCATTCGCTTAATAATATTACCTCATGGTAAATTAATGCGTGATGCATGCCTGCATGGCGCTGTGCAATTTGATTGCTGCCACGCTAGCCTGGATTTTAATTTATTGCGCATTCCCTCGTCCCTGGTTTACATCCCCGCGCGTTATCATCATATTTCCCCACATCATCCTTCACATAATCATCCCGGCTTTCCCAAAACTTGCAGATTCGACTACAAGACATGGAGCTGTGACCCAATGAATTTGCCTCCCATGAATATGACCGATTTTGGGTTTCCCGAACTGAAAAATTTCTACTATACCAATGTTACCGGTTTCAACAACTACTACCCGCTAATGTTCCGTAAGTACTTATATAACGCCCTGGCTACGTCTTAATCGCTTACAAGTAGTTGTTAGCGAACTACTGTAGCACTTCCACTACAACGCGTTTGCATGCAATTGCAATTGTTTGCCAGCAATGGTGGCGACTGTTGTATCCACCTCCACTGTTTAGGTGGTAGTGAAAACTACCGATTAGTGAATGAGAAGAGGCTAAATGCCTCTGCGTTAGGACGACCCGTACAGAAGTCTGTACGGTCCGAAGATATAGTCGTCAACGCGAATTATCACCAATCGGTGCAATCGTAACCCAAGTGGGTCTACCAGTGACAAGTGTCACGATTATAGCAAGAGCGCTATAATCCAGTATCACGCGTGATGAAGACAGGCAAGTGCCCGCTTAAAGGTGGGCCAGCGCCCAATTAAAGATAGGCAAGTGCCCAATGGTAACCAAGTAAGAGCGAAGATATTGCCCAGCGGCAAAGTGCCAGAGAATTGGGGAAAGAT
>NW_003307632.1:96860-98276 GCF_000143455.1 Volvox carteri f. nagariensis
CCAGTTCACTCCCTCGGCACCGACAGCACAACGCACACCAGCTTCGCTTGACGAAGGTCGAGGTCACCGTATTGATGACAGCAACAATGACAACACTGACGCAGACGACGACACCGGCAACCGTCGCGCCACCACCTCCACACGTCGCACTCGTCGCCCAGTGCCACAGACGCACACCCGCCTACACGACGGCTTCAACCTGTACCGTCAGCTCGGCGGCACCGTATTCATGCTGCAGAAACAGCAGCGGCAAGACAACAGCCCATCTGGCCAGCAGCTTACCCGCTTCACAACCATGTTCGGCGGCATTCCAACCACTGAAGCACGTGTCGCAGATCTAGTAGACGCACTCAACCAACGCGTCATCACAGATTTGTCCGATCTCACAGACCTCGAACCCCGCGTCATGCTGCAACGGAACGAACCCAGGCACGCGCTCAACACACGCCTCCTGATGCTCCAGGCGCGCCGCAAAGGAGTGCGTTTGGTCAGCTGGAATGCGGACCACGTCCCGGTTAGGCAACATGGCGCAACCCAACAACAGGCGCTCTCACACGTCGAAAAGGCTGTCGCAATGCGAGTAAAAGACGCCATCTTCGACCACACCACCGCCGACACTTGGTACTACGAGGGTGCACGCTACACCCTACTCGACACCACAGCTGCCGACGCCGGCGCGTGCCACAACAATGAAGTCGAGGTGTGTGGCCTGCTTACCGACAGCCGTGAACCGCCCGACGACGGCCGCGGCCCGTACTGGCGCCTCCACTACCTACCTGCAGCCGTCTTGGTCCGTCCCATTAAAGGGCACGCACCCAAAGCGGTGCTAGCAGACTTATCGGACTTCGCAGCCAAAGGTGCTGCCTTCGCCATCGTACCACGGCCCTCGCCGGCAGCAAACATCACCGTGCCAGCCGCCAACACCGGCACCACCACCAAAAATGTACGTCGAGTCAATGTACCGCTTGGTGACTACTACGCCGTCACCGACTACTTCGTACAGGGCCGTAGCTTCAAGGAAGAATGCTGGGTCGCAGACCTTTCCGTCCCGCCCGGTGGCCTCAAGCGTGCAACCATGTACGTGTTGCTCACCCGCTACAAGACACTCGACCACATCCGCCTCCTGCGCCCGCTCTCTACCACACCCGATGAACGAACACGAGTCGTCAAACAGTTCATGGCAGCAACCAAGCTGGACCCCGACCTGGCGGCCGAACTCCGCCTCCTGGATCGCCGTGCAACCGAAACACGTGAACGCTATACGACCGAGTACAAACACGCCAGAAACCTAGAGGAGCGTTGGACCTCCGTGTTGTATCCACCTCCACTGTTTAGGTGGTAGTGAAAACTACCGATTAGTGAATGAGAAGAGGCTAAATGCCTCTGCGTTAGGATGACCCGTACAGAAGTCTGTAC
>NW_003307632.1:98326-104191 GCF_000143455.1 Volvox carteri f. nagariensis
CTCCCAGCTATTATGTTCATTGGAATACCGGTCCATTTGACGAGGTACTCGTGCACCAGCCCCTTACGGCGTCTTCCTAGGCGGCGGGCACGATAATCCAGTATGCGCTCGACCGAGTAAAGTGGATCGCTCTTCAGCCACTGAACCGGCGGCGGTCCTGCAGGACTAGAAAGTGCAGAAGAACTGTCGCGAACAGTTGAAGAATCCAACGCATCCGCTGGCGCCTTGTAAGGCCGCAACAACGTTACGTGGAAAGTGGGGTGGATGCGCATATCAGACGGTAGGACAAGCTCGGCCGCTGCTTTGCCAACCATGCGCTTCACAGGGTAAGGACCCACCCACCGCGGCAATAATTTACGAGGTCCGACGGCTAACTGCCGCAGATTTTTCGTACTTAAAAGCACTAAGTCGCCTTCCTTGAAGGTAACTTCGGCTCTGCCGCGGTTGTAATAGTTAGTCGTACGGTCTATGGCTTTTTCCAGACACTGCTTCGCTTCTGCAATACGAGCAACGTACGACTTAATAAAGGATTTGGCTGCCGGGACCGGAACATCAAGTTCACGTGAGACGGGAGTAGCTGGGTGGAACCCGTAATTTAAGAAGAAAGGAGATTGTCCCGTAGAGCGATTGACAGCGTTGTTCATCGCGAATTCTGCAGCCGAAAGATAGGTGTCCCAAACACGAGGGTTGTTGCCAGCGTAAGTTCGCAGCATATCACCCAAAGTGCGATTCATTCGCTCAGTCTGACCGTCAGTTTGTGGATGGTAGGCAGTAGAAAGGCTTACTCGGAAATTAGCCAAAGTGCCAAGGGCTCCCCAAAACTTGGCACCAAACTGAGGTCCTCTATCAGAAATAATCTGTTTGGGAACACCATGCAGACGCACCACGTTATCAAAGAACAGTCGAGCGGTTTGCTCCGCGGTAACTGTCGTGGTGGTCGGTACCAAATGTACCATCTTGGTCAAGCGGTCAACAATGACGAGGACAGCGTCATATCCCCCCTCGGAAAGAGGAAGTGCGACGACATAGTCAAGCGACACACTCTCCCAAGGCGAGTCTGGAATCGGCAAGGGCTGAAGTAGGCCCGATTGCTTACCAGACATTGGCTTCTGCCGTTGGCAAACGTCACACTGCTCAACAAAGGAAGCAGCATCACGAGCCATCCGTGGCCACCAGAAGTTGCGACGTAGCAACTCAATAAGGCGAGTAGAACCCACATGACCGGAAAGTGTATCCTGATGCACACGGGAAAGGATATCACGGCGAAGCAAATCATCATTAGGGACAACCGTTTGACGTCGATCACCATCAGTGCGAACCCAGAGACCCTGGACACGGGTCAATTGCTCGACGTTATTGGGATCGTTGAACCAAGGGTCGGTTTTGTATCCGTCCACGATTCGTTTGGCAAAAGCAGAAATCGTCAAATCGGCAGCCACAGACTGACGTCGAGTCACAACCGACAGGACGACAGAGTGCAAGGAAGGATGGCGACTCAAAGCATCAGCAACGTTAACAGAACCAGACACATGTTCCCAAGTGAAGTTAAAACGCTGCATATATTCTAACCACCGCGCCTGGCGGCGGTTAAGAGTCGGAACACCCTGCAGGAAGGTTAGAGGCTTGTGGTCGGTTTTGACAACGAACGGGCGTCCCTCAAGATAGCAGCGCCATTCGCGCAGGGCGTGAACAACGGCTAGTAGCTCTTGTTCACCCGTGGTGTAGCCGCGTTCGGCAGCAGAAAATTTCTTGCTGGAAAACGCGACAGGACGACCGTTCTGAAGCAAAACTGCCCCCGTACCGTGCAGCGAGGCGTCGGAAATAAGCTCAACACGGAAAGGCTGAGAGTAATCGGGAAAACGCAGCACTATATCGTCCGCAACAGCACGTTTTATAGCCTCAAAAGACGCCTGACATTCAGCAGTCCAAACGTCAGCGGAAGAAAACGCTCCCTTGCGCGTAAGACTCGTCAACGGCGCGGCGAGAGACGAGTAATTGGCTATAAACTTGCGGAAGTAATTGGTAAGCCCTAGGAACTTTCGCAGCTCCAGCAATGACGTCGGGACAGGCCAGTCACGCACCGCAGCAGTCTTCTTAGGGTCCATGCGAACCCTGTCAACGGAAACCACATGACCCAGATACTCAACTTCGGACTTCGCCCAGTGGCACTTGGACTGCTTGGCGTAAAGCTGTTCCCGCCGCAAAACGTCGAGCACCAAACGGAGATGTTGGAGGTGCTCTTCCTTCGTTTTGGAATAGACGAGGATATCGTCCAGGTAGCACACGACAAACTTATCGATGTACGGCCTGAACATACGGTCAATTACGGCTTGAAAAGTAGCAGGAGCGTTAACAAGGCCGAAGCTCAAAACCGTGTACTCAAAGTGACCGAAAGGGGTGCGGAAAGCGGTTTTAGGAATGTCAGACTCAGCAATGCGAATCTGGTTATATCCCTGCTGCAGATCTATAGAGCTAAAGTAAGCAGACCCGCGAAGCTTATCGAGCAAATCGTCTACACACGGAAGAGGGTACCGATTCTTAGTGGTCATGGAATTCAACCCACGGTAGTCTATGCACATGCGTAGGGAACCGTCCTTCTTACCCACAAACAAGATCGGGGCAGAGAAGGGAGACGTACTCGGGCGAATCGATTCGCATGATATCATGCCTTTAGCAAGCAGCTCAGTAACCTGCCGTTTGACCTCATCAAGCTCAAGAGGGCTAAGTCGGTACATAGGGCGTGCGACGGGTTGGGCGTCAGGCACCAACGGAATTGTGTGATCCACCGGACGGACTGGAGGAATACCCGGAATTTCCCGGAAGACATCAGCGTATTCCTCAAGCAGTGCGGAAACTTCAGGGTCCTGAGTGGGAGGAATCACAGAAGTGGCGTTAAGGCTAACCGAAGGACGAACCAGTAAAGCATGTGCCCCTTTGCGAATAAGGCGCATAGCAGCCTTACGACCAATAGACTCAGGGGTGGCGTGCGCACACATAGCCGCAGCCGAGCCAGAGCCTTTGCCTTCGGTTCGGCCGATTTCTTCTGCCGACCTTCCTCGGGTTAGTTTACCGACTCCTGTTTTGCAGCTAGATGCCAAGCTTGATGCGAAGCAGACTGCTGCCCGCGTCAAGGCGTTTATTCGTGACGCGTCTTTGTTTTTCGAAATCGTGCCCTGGGGTAGGGACCATCGTTCTTGCTGCCTGTTTTTGTCGCAAGCGCTCCGTGGCGCTGCAAAAACGTGGTATGATGAGTGGTCCCTATCGCAGCGCGAACTCACTGCTCAGCTTGTTCTGGATAACCTGCGTACGCGTTTCGCTCCTCAAGTTATCTCTGTAGAACAAGAAGCACGACGTAGGCTCTCTGAAAAATCTTTTGCGATGCGTGCTAGTGAAAGTGTACCAGCTTACCTTTCGCGTCTTGAGGCCGTCTTCCAAGACATACCCACGATCACTCCTAGTGAGCGTATGTTTTGGTTTTTCGAAGGCCTTTCTTCTTCCCTGCAGCCCCATTGCGCCACAGACGTCTATGGAAAGCCGTTTCCCTCTTACGACGCCCTGGTACAGCATGCCTTGGGCCAGGAAGTGCGCGCCCTGTCTGAACGAAAAGTTCGCTCTGCTCTTCGTTCTAATTCTGCTGTTTTGCAGGATTATGAGGAAGATGGGCCTCCAGTCAAGCGGGCGCGCGTGGGCCCCGGTCCTCGTCTCGCTGCAGCTGTTGCTGGGGCCCCTAGGCAGACCGGACGCGGAAGCGGTCCTGGGCGTAATAGTCATGGGGGTAGAACAGGTTCGCGTGGCGGGCGCGGGGATAGGGGTCGCGGCACTGGCCGTCCCAGTGCACCCGCTGGCGGAGAATCCGCCACTCCGTTGGCGAAAGCTTGCGAGTTGACCAAGTGGGTCAACCAGTTCGGCCGTAGGTTGACGCACGGGGAGGTGGGAATTCTCTGACAGCGCGCGGGCGGTAAGGCCGTCTGTTTTTGTTGTGAGGTGGTTAGTCCCGACCACCTCTACGACAACTGTCCCGCTCTCAAAAGGTTGCGTGAAGCGGGGCTGTGCTAGGAATTTGCTCAGGGCGGTATTGAGGGATATTACCCTGAGCTTCCTTTTGCGGGGATTCGTTCTTTGGTCCGCGCGGTTAGACCCGCTGCGTTGGCAGAGTTTGAGAGTGCCGTTGGACGCCGTTTTTCTTTTGACGCCGTTGCTGTCAAACCGGGCTTTGACTCGGAATGTAACATAACGGTTCCTCGTGGTCGCTCTCTCTGCTCGGTCGATGTTGGTGGTCATACTGTGCTTTTTGTCCCTGCATCCCTCACTCAATTGCGCGTTTCGCTTCGGCACTACCTTGCATGCAAGCACCGCCGTCCTGACACCGCGGCCGGCATTTTGCTACCTTCGCATATCGCTCGGCGGGCTTCGACGTTGCTAGCAGGTATGCACCGAGTGCTTACGTTTCCTGCGAAGTCCATCCTTTTCAACGGCCTTTCGCTTGAGGGTAAAACAGTAGAGCTTCCTGGTATTCCGTACCCTGCTGAGTTGTGGTACGATGCACCTTCACCTTGCCTCTCTGTTGCCCGGGAGCCCTTTGCTTCCTCTCTTTGCGCAGTTGCCTCCGGTTCTGTGGACACACGAGTTGCTTTGCCTCTGGTGTCTCTGCGGACTGGTGGCCAAACGTTTTCGGCATTGGTGGACACAGGCGCTACTCACGACTTTATTAGTGAGTCCCTTGTCCAACGGCTACACCTCCCGGTCCGCTCTTCGGACTGGTCCCATGTTTCGCTCGCTGACGGAGGTAGGCAAGCAATCGTGGGTCAGGTGTCGTTTCGCGTGGCAGTCGGGTCTTTGTACCTAACCGTCTCGCCATACGTTTTGCCGTCCTTGACTGATGCTGCTCCTTTTATTCTGGGGTCTGATACTTTGCGTAAGCACTCTGCATCCCTGGATTTTCAGAACAATATTTTGCGTTTGTCAAAGGGTACTGTTCGGTACTCGATTCCTTGGCGCGCGTCTTCTAAGGATTCAGGTGACAGTGGTGCTGCCTCGTCGGCGCCCCTTGTTAATTTTGCGGCTGCGGCCATGTGTGCTCGATACCACTTGTTGTATCCACCTCCACTGTTTAGGTGGTAGTGAAAACTACCGATTAGTGAATGAGAAGAGGCTAAATGCCTCTGCGTTAGGACGACCCGTACAGAAGTCTGTACGGTCCGAAGATATAGTCGTCAACGCGAATTATCACCAATCGGTGCAATCGTAACCCAAGTGGGTCTACCAGTGACAAGTGTCACGATTATAGCAAGAGCGCTATAATCCAGTATCACGCGTGATGAAGACAGGCAAGTGCCCGCTTAAAGGTGGGCCAGCGCCCAATTAAAGATAGGCAAGTGCCCAATGGTTAACCAAGTAAGAGCGAAGATATTGCCCAGCGGCAAAGTGCCAGAGAATTGGGGAAAGATCCGAGGGTTAATATGCAGGTGTGCCACAACACTCCGCAGCCAACACCACCTGACACGTAAAACAGTTCGTCTGCCTCGCCACTGGATGGCGTTAAATGCCAGCGTTGCACGGCTCTCTAGCCGTCCGACGACACGCCCGCACGGCTGGGTGCATCCCTTGCACTTCTGGGTTCGACTCCCACACGGGTGTACTACGAGTATACGCACGCTCCGTCGCCGTAGCTCATATGTTATGAGCGGAGGCCTATCCCGAGTTCGCTGTCCGGTTGTCCGGAGCGTTTTGGAAATTCCGGGTCGGGAGCGTGCCGTACGCGCTTATGACAGCGCCATAAAGAACGGAAGGTCGCCGGTCGCCGTAGCTCATATGTTATGAGCGGAGGCCTATCGCGAGTATACGCACGCTCCGTCGCCGTAGCTC
>NW_003307632.1:104241-110841 GCF_000143455.1 Volvox carteri f. nagariensis
GCCCGCGCGCTGTCAGAGAATCCCACCTCCCCGTGCGTCAACCTACGGCCGAACTGGTTGACCCACTTGGTCAACTCGCAAGCTTTCGCCAACGGAGTGGCGGATTCTCCGCCAGCGGGTGCACTTGGGACGGCCAGTGCCGCGACCCCTATCCCCGCGCCCGCCACGCGAACCTGTTCTACCCCCATGACTATTACGCCCAGGACCGCTTCCGCGTCCCGTCTGCCTAGGGGCCCCAGCAACAGCTGCAGCGAGACGAGGACCGGGGTCCACGCGCGCCCGCTTGACTGGAGGCCCATCTTCGTCATAATCCTGCAAAACAACAGAATTAGAACGAAGAGCAGAACGGACTTTTCGTTCAGACAGGGCGCGCACTTCCTGGCCCAAGGCATGCTGTACCAGGGCGTCGTAAGAGGGAAACGGCTTTCCATAGACGTCTGTGGCGCAATGGGGCTGCAGGGAAGAAGAAAGGCCTTCGAAAAACCAAAACATACGCTCACTAGGAGTGATCGTGGGTATGTCTTGGAAGACGGCCTCAAGACGCGAAAGGTAAGCTGGTACACTTTCACTAGCACGCATCGCAAAAGATTTTTCAGAGAGCCTACGTCGTGCTTCTTGTTCTACAGAGATAACTTGAGGAGCGAAACGCGTACGCAGGTTATCCAGAACAAGCTGAGCAGTGAGTTCGCGCTGCGATAGGGACCACTCATCATACCACGTTTTTGCAGCGCCACGGAGCGCTTGCGACAAAAACAGGCAGCAAGAACGATGGTCCCTACCCCAGGGCACGATTTCGAAAAACAAAGACGCGTCACGAATAAACGCCTTGACGCGGGCAGCAGTCTGCTTCGCATCAAGCTTGGCATCTAGCTGCAAAACAGGAGTCGGTAAACTAACCCGAGGAAGGTCGGCAGAAGAAATCGGCCGAACCGAAGGCAAAGGCTCTGGCTCGGCTGCGGCTGCCGCCGCAACCGCAGCCCCAGCAGCAGCAGCCGCTTCCACCGCTAACGCACGCGCAGCCGCAGCACGGTGGTCCGCATCTGTCGTCGGGGTTTCTGGTATCACCGTTGGAACATCCGGACGATTCATGTGAGTATTAGGCGGGTTGCGCAGAGCAAAAGGGGCCAAAGAAGGCAAGGAGTGGAGACGTTCGTCACCAGTAGGGCCAAGTGGCCTTAAACGAACATTCTCGGCAGCCCCAGTGGGCATATGCAACAAAGGTGCTGCAGCAAAAGTTGAGAATGGCGTTCGCGCATCAGGTTCGCGAACAGCAACAGGGACCTCAATAGGGCCGCCCGGACCTCTAGAAGTACTAGGTGCACCGGGGTCGGAAACAAGTCCCGCAACAGCGTAGGCAGGCAAAGTGGAACGAGCATCAGGTGCGCCCGACGCCATGTCTACGCCATTACGGTCGCCACCCAAATTAAACGGGGCGGGGCTAAACATTTTAGCTAACTGAGAAGGGCCTACCCTAATACAGCAATGACGCAGTCACTGCCGCGGATAGGGGGAGAGCTTGAAGTAGCGGCTCTACCTCAGTCGGGTCCAGCACACCCGTTCTAACCTCTGCAACAACAATGAGCGAGGCAACCAAGGACAAAACAATACAGATGATTACGATCTTTCACTTACCCAGAAGAGCCGCCGCGAGCGCTCCAACACTGTAAGCCTATGACCTTTACTAACAATCGAGATGGGTGCGGAAGAGCTGGTCGAGACCGAACGTCTCGATACCACTTGTTGTATCCACCTCCACTGTTTAGGTGGTAGTGAAAACTACCGATTAGTGAATGAGAAGAGGCTAAATGCCTCTGCGTTAGGACGACCCGTACAGAAGTCTGTACGGTCCGAAGATATAGTCGTCAACGCGAATTATCACCAATCGGTGCAATCGTAACCCAAGTGGGTCTACCAGTGACAAGTGTCACGATTATAGCAAGAGCGCTATAATCCAGTATCACGCGTGATGAAGACAGGCAAGTGCCCGCTTAAAGGTGGGCCAGCGCCCAATTAAAGATAGGCAAGTGCCCAATGGTTAACCAAGTAAGAGCGAAGATATTGCCCAGCGGCAAAGTGCCAGAGAATTGGGGAAAGATCCGAGGGTTAATATGCAGGTGTGCCACAACAGCGACGGTGGCGGCAAGTGCCGCCTTGCAAGTGCTGCCGCCGCCGCCGCCGCCAGCCATCGCTGCTGGTGCCACATACTTACACTTCACGTACATCGATGCCCCAGTCATCATGAATAATGTATGTGTTGAGTGAGCAATTATGGTTCTTTTTATTGAACAGGCCCAAGAATCAAGTAAATGGCGAACGGGCGTATTACTATTACTAGCTAATACTAGCTAATACTAGCTAATACTAGCTAATACTAGCTAATACTAGCTGATATCGTCGTCTGCGAATGAAATTTATTATTGTCCAGCGGGAGAGAGTGTGTGTCGTTGTTACGCATGCAATCAAGGCCAGCCGTACACACGCGCACGCGCACTAATTGCAGTTGAATGCGGTTTGGCTCGAGCGGGAGCGCGGCCAGCAATGTCAAGTCTCAACCCCAAGCTGGCAATACGCGAGGTCGCGTTCCAAAAGTGCTCTTTTTTCCCCTTCACGGAATTCAACGCCATAAGGTACGTCTGGTGTAGTACAGGTTGGCGTGCCGTACGTTGGTGTAGCTTCTTGCTAGATGGTTTTACTTGGGCCAGCTGCTGGCTTGCTGAGGAGCGAGTGCCAGCAGCATGCAGGTGTACACGGATTGCTGCTGGCTTCGCCCACCAACACCAACAAGTTAGTAGTTGCACTACTACTATATATATACTCATACTATATATGTATATACTCATACTTGTATGAGAGTAGTCGAATGAGCAGTAGTAGTAGTGTAGTAGTGTAGTATTATAGGAGTGTAGGAGTGTAGGAGTAGGAGTAGCAGTTTCTCCCCCAATAAAATCACAACTTGGATGCATCACCATCTATGCAACCAACTACTTTTGGCCAGCCAGGTGGTCCGGCCGAGCCCGCCTGGAGTGGAGCAAGGGGCTCCGAGATGCGCTAGACATGATCCAGTACGGCAACCAGGTTTACCCCAAGGGCTGGCAGCCACCCGCACCGGACCCCATCAGCCCCCGGCCCTTCCTTCCGGACACACTGAAGCGCCTCACCATCAGGCGCACCTACGATGCCGGCCACCCTCGAGGGGCCTGGGCGGGCAAGCCGGTGATCAAGGGGTTCCTGCCAGCGGAATGGGCTCTGCTGAGAAACCTGGAATATCTGTAAGTACTGGTGCCGTGTCCGCCGTGGCATGCTTCGTACATGTGTACAACAGCGTACGTCAGCCTTGCTTACCTTGCTGGAGCTTCCATACACATACACTGGTATGGTGTATGTATGTATGTATGTATGTGTGCTGCTGCTGCTGCTGCGAGGTTGGCTGCTGCTGTGCATCAATTGTGCACGAACAGTACCCGGTACCGGTATGGTAGCACCGGTAGCACCCGACAAAATCGTTGTGGTTTCCAAAAGCCCCACAGGCTGCCAAGGCCCGTTGAGCCCCCTTAGATAGGCCCTTAAATGGTCTGTTTAGCCCAGTATGTTGGAAGGCCCAGTATGTTGGTAGGGGCAGTGGCTTCAGCAGTGGCTTAGGGTTATAAGCCCAAAAACCCTACATCTGTGCGTATGTATGTATGTATGGTCCTGCATGCAGGGACCTAAGCGATGACATGGGTCAGGGTCAAATCGAGGGCCCCATTCCCAGCACCTGGCTGATGATGACCAAGCTAAGGGTAATGTGTGTATACATACTTACATACATACGTAAAGGGGGATGCATCTGCAGCAATGGCGGCAGCCAGGAATAGAGGACTTGAAAGACAGGGGAGTAACGAGAACAGATAGAGGCGCTACTAGGTGATATGTTTGTATGTATGTATGTACATACGTGGTTGCAAAAGAGCGCGCTGGCCTCAGGCTGGCTTATAATTACCGGGACAAGAATTTGAACTGCTGGAATATTTATTATCTGCTATGATCTATAATAACGCTTATTACTTGCTCTTCATGCAGTTCTTCATGCACGCACACCCAGGCCTCTGCTATGCACGACACACAATCCTAACCTTAATGCTAATTAGGTTGTTGTGTTATAACACAACACTATCCTGTATGTATGTATGTAGTAGCTGACCGCTGAAAAGGCCTCTATAGATGCTGGCGGAGCATGAGCGCGTATTTATCGGCGATATGTGTGCCGTACTATGCCGTACATACAGCTATGACATTTTGTAAATAGCAACTTGGCTGCCAGCAACCGAAAAGGCCCCTGGAGGTGCTGCTGGGAATGCGCTTGTATGCGCATACATGGCGCTAATCCATACATTAGCGCTGTATGTAGTGCGGTTATGCCGTACTGTACGACAGATAGTACACTGGGACAGTCGAGCACGACAACGTACATATAATCACCATCAACACACACGTGGCTTTTCCACGGGCTCTCGTTCCCCGCCCCTCCCTGGTTCCGTGTTCGGCAGCAATTTGACAGGCCACCCGAACTTCTGCAAGGACTGGCATAGGTAAGAAGCGGGTTCAGCCGCTGACGAATGTCGTACATATATTGCTGACATGCATACAGCTGCACATGCATGTATGTGAAGTATCCTGGGGGGAATATCACGAGATCTGCATCCGCCGATCGGGGTTACTTTTCTGGAATTGTGATATAACATGGGAATCCCATGATGGGATGTCTTCATCGCCAAGCGTGAATAATACAAGCCACCCACCGGCGATTTGTATGCAGGCGCCAAATTTGTTTTTAAAAACTTCTACATACAGACAGACGCTGCGGCGTCCACATATCATAATCACACGCTCACACGTGTGTGCGTGTGCGTGTGTCTCGACACAGAGACGTCTCACACATCTTATTTTTCTATCACACCAATGTTACCGCCGCTACCGCCATGACTCCGTCCCCACGTACACATGCACACATGCACGCACGCACAGGCTTGTGTCTTACAAGTTAAGCCGCTTCTGCTGGTATACATTTCGCCTACTGTATAAGTTACGGAAGGTGGGCATCTGGAACCCGCTGAGGGCCCTATGCGCCAACAGTGTTGGCTGGATGGATACCAGGCAGTACTACGGGGACCTGCTTGCGGCAAACGGCTCATGGCTCTTCAACATCGATGGGGCTGGATGGCAGTGGTACGACAGGACCACAGGTGAAGGTGAGAGGTATTATACCGTCGATCTAGATCTAGTGCACGTACGCGCACGCACCTTTATCTCACTATTAGTTTGTCACTCCATATGCATATGGGGGGAGTGACGGATTTGGATTGCGTGGGGACGGTTTAATGTGGTAGCTATACACTGTGTCTAGCTAGCTATCATCCTTGGCTATGGTATTATAGCCAGGGGATTCGAAGTGATGTTATTATTATTGGGGTGGGGGGGACAGACAGACCTGGGGGTAAATTTGGTGAGGTGAGCAATTGCATATCATACACCCGGAGAGGGGTCGGGATTATTAGGGGGGCTGCATTCCTTGCTTGTCTGCTTGTCTGCTATTTGTCCTGCTTTCTTACTGCTTTTCCTGTGCGTTGTTATCTACATGGTTGCACTGCAGTTGGCTACACCAATGTCATTGCACCGGACGGCAAGTGCTGTTGGGACACATTCAGCGGTGAATTTCTGAACCGCACAATCCGGGGGCCTCCCAACGTATCCGTCGGGCAGGAGGATACATCTGCAACCTTGTACTACGACATGGAGATCTGCGAGAGGCGCAGACCCCTCGTCTTCGGGGTCGCACGCAAAGCCACCGACCCCAGGCCGAATCTCCCGCCGGCAGCCCGCAGCCCACCAGACATACCCTCCACACCGCCCTTCCCGCCGGCTGGCGTTCTGGGTGCCTCCCGGAACCCGGCGCGGCCCCCGGTGTTTCCCCCCTTGCCGCGGGTCTCCCCTCTGTTGCCCAATGCCCCGCCCCAACCTCCAAGCAGACCACTCTACCCGCTGAGATGGGCAGGTGCGTGGCCAAGACGACCAAACCTCCCACCACCTAGCCCGATTCCTTCGCCGCCAAGTCCCCCATCACCTCCCCCATTACCCAGTCCACCGTCCCCACGTCCTTCACCGCCGCCACCATCCCGTCCTCCCCTTCCACCATCACCCCATCCATCACCCCCACCATCACCCAAGCCCCCATCACCCCCACCATCACCCCAGCCCCCATCACCCCCGCCATCACCCCAACCCCCATCACCCCCACCATCACCCCAGCCCCCATCACCCCCACCATCGCCCCGTCCTCCACTCCCACCGTTACCCCAGCCGCCACCCCCCCCGCCATCACCCAAGCCCCCATCACCCAAGCCCCCATCACCCCAACCCCCATCCCCCCCACCATCACCCCAGCCCCCATCACCCCCACCATCGCCCCGTCCTCCACTCCCACCGTTACCCCAGCCGCCACCACCCCCGCCATCACCCAAGCCCTCACCACCCCCACCATCACCCCAGCCCCCATCACCCCAGCCCCCATCACCCCCACCATCACCCCGTCCTCCACTCCCGCCGTTACCCCAGCCGCCACCA
>NW_003307632.1:110939-127969 GCF_000143455.1 Volvox carteri f. nagariensis
CCCTTCAGGCCTCGTACCAAATCAGCTTTGCCATTCCCTCTGTCTCAAGAGGCCCCTTCCATGTCTTGATTGCCGTACCTGATAAGTCGGCAAGGCGCTACTGCAAGGTTTGTGGCTGCAGCCTTGCACACACAGTCCTGGGCCGCGGTGTGTCAGTCCTCTATAACTCATCCTCCGCCGGGTCAGCATCACCACCGTCGGGACCGTCCTCATTGCCCTCCCTGGACGACCTCCTGGACCCCCGGGGGGTGGGGGCACCTGGAGGAGCCGATAATGGAACAGCAGCAGCTTTGAACCCGGGCGTCCTCAAGGTATGCTGTTGGACGCATGTAGATACTGGCTGTTGTTGCTGCTGCTCCTGCTGTTGCGTTGGTATATATGTATGTATGTATGTGTGTCTCTTTACACCTCGGTTGTGTTACCCAGAGAGAGGTGTAACGAGCCGGGGGGTATATATGTACAAATGGGCAAAGCTAGCCAGCAAGTAGGAGCAAGGAGTACGTGAGATCAGAGAACTGTTACTAAAAGGTAAACCCTGCGTAGGAAGATCCACCTCTAGGTGGGGTGGGTGGGTGATGGACCATCCGGAGAGATCCGGGTGATGGATACATCGATGTACGTACATGCGCAAACAACTAGGTGTGTACGTATATATGTCTGTATATCTCTACCACCTACAATACACAACACGTTCACCCCTACCTTCGTTCCAATGATCAACTCGACACGAGTCCCATACATACATACATACATACATGCATACGTGTAATAGTCCTTACTGCATGTGTGTGCGATCATCACCACACATCCCTGTTGCTGTACACACTGACACCCCACCCGGGCAGACATGGGCCGCGTATAAAATATGCACATATGCACATGTGGACATTTATGTGTTTTTAATCCCCCAGGAGGTGGACATCACCGCTGGTTCACCCTCCAGTCCTGACCGGCAGCAGCAGGGCCTTGGTGGTGGTGGTGGTGGTGGTGGTGGTGGTGGTGGTGGTGGTGGTGGTGGTGGTGGTGGTGGTGGTGGTGGTGGTGGTGGTGGTGGTGGTGGTGGTGGTGGTGGTGGTGGTGGTGGTGGTGGTGGTGGTGGTGGTGGTGGTGGTGGTGGTGGTGGTGGTGGTGGTGGTGGTGGTGGTGGTGGTGGTGGTGGTGGTGGTGGTGGTGGTGGTGGTGGTGGTGGTGGTGGTGGTGGTGGTGGTGGTGGTGGTGGTGGTGGTGGTGGTGGTGGTGGGAGAGGCCCGCCGGGTGCAGCAGCCATATGGCTGATAGAGCCTGGCTCCAGCGGTGACTACCTCATCAGAATCAAGGTGACGATGACACACACGGATATACATACATACATACATACATCAACATACAAATACAAATAGTCATCATTCATTCATGCATGTAGGTGCAGTCCTAGTGCTTCTACTGCCAAGCATGGTTATTGCTGTAGTAGCTGTAGCTTTGTATCCATCAGCAGCAGCAGCCGCAGCAGCATGTGCTGATAAACCCTAATCAGTGATAAACCGTAGACTTGTTAGATGTTTGTAGATTTACCTACCTGCATACATACGTACATACCTACCTACCAGCATGCTGGTATGCGCATGTAGCAGCTGGCCGCTGAAAAGGCCTCTCGAGATGCTGGTGGTCGCGCTACGCGCGTATTTATAGAGCCGTACTGTGTACCAGCTACTACACACACACACGCTGTAAGAAGGGTTCAGCTCCCTTGGCATCTCCCTGAGTACTCTTTGCCTGGTGTTACACACACCCGCACACGCACACACACCCATCTGCAGGTATGCGCCCCAAGCTGTATACACTGTGCTGCTTATCACCACCCCATTTACCTCATCCATCCATCCATCCATCCATCCATCTACCTTCCTCCAGGTGGGGTCATCTGTGTGGTACCGCTGGGTGCTGGTGGACGTGGACCCCCCGAGAGTTTCTGGTCAGCTGCTCATGTCGAACAGCAGTGTAACGCCGCTCGTCAACCCCAGTGGCAGCATTGCTACGATGGCCACGATGGATGTGGCACCTCTCCGGTACTTACTCGCCCTGTTTGTAATGTCTGAGCCGGTACGGAAAATGAACCTGGCTTCAGCTTTGCAGCTCAATGATGGTGTCGCTCTGGTTAGGGTGGAGTGCTTTGAGTCCGCACACACGGCAGCGGAGTGGTCAGGAGCGCTTCCAATGACGGCAGTAGCAGCGGCGGGCAGCCCTGGCGGGGCATCGGAGGTAGCGGCGGGTGAGCAGCGGCCGCCACCTATGTCCCGAGCAGGCCACCCCGCGGCAGCAGCAGCAGCGACCACCACCACCACCACCCGGCAGCTAAAACTCATCAGCGGGGACTTCAGTCATTATGCCGGTGCTGCATTCGGTATGCCGTACATACAGTCCTGCTTAGCGTTGATGTACGCAGCAGAGGGCAGCAAGGTGTCGGTCGTCCTGCCGGAAGCTGCAGTGGCGGACTTATCCGGCAACCCAAGTAACCGGTGCGTGCATGAACACGTGCACCCGTATGGGTGAAATGCCCACCCATGAGAAGAGAAGCAAGCGGCTGTGCGCGACTTTCCAGCAGCCCAACACCAAATCACCGCCAGGAAATGTCCTCATATGCGCTGCTGTACGACTTTAGGGAATGGAGTGATGTAGTTAGCATTGAACATCAGCAGTACGTACCATACATGGAAGCCCCTACTTAAGTTGCCATACTTAAGTTGCAATTTGTGGATGCAAGGGGGAATTCAGATCAATGCCCAGCAGCAGGGCACACCAATACACACCTACATATTTACTACATACAAACTCCAATATATCCGTGCCGTGTACCTGCGGCTGCTGCTGCATGTGTGCTACTTGACAATAATACACCTCTCAGGGCATTGGTGCTGGAATCCCGGCTTCCGGTGCCGAAGGGCGCGTCTGCTGCCGGCCGGTCTTCTCGCGCAGTGGGAGGAACGGTGGCCTCAGTTTACGCGATGTCCATGTTGCTCAAACTCCGTTGGTCCATGCTGCTTAGCGCTTACCATATCCAGGTATGTGGTGGTACATGTGGTGGTACATGTGGTGGTACATGTGGTGGTACTAAATGGATATATTCCTGCTCTTTGAAGGTGCTCGGCCAGCATCTTTTTGCTTAAGAGACGAGGAAACCATCCCAGCGGCTATTTAGGCACCTTCTAGTAGTAATATTAATAATGTGCCTAAACTATTGAGCGGGCCATTGAGCGACGGCACACACACACACACACACACACGTTACACAGGGCTTGCACACCACCACCGGCAGCACTAGTGAGCTTCGTTCCGCTTCTGCTGCTGCTGCTGCTGGGCATTGCCTGCCTGCCTGCTGCTTTTTAACAATACTTTGTCCTGCCTCGTCACGTACATACATACATGTATACATACGTACATAGCTGCTGGGGATTAAGATTGCGCCAAACACGCATATACTCCAGCAGCCCACCGCACCCTTATACATTTCTTTTCCAATTCAGATACTCACCTTGTCAACTAGCATGGCGTCGCCTGGCATCAGTTTGCGATACCGCTTGGTAGCTCGTAACCTGCGGCTCTTCATCCTGAGTGTGAAGGGCAATCTGCCTCTCCTTGACAAAATTTTTGCCAACCGACAAGACGACGATGGTGGTAGCGCTATCGTGTACCAGCAGCAGCAGATCATCAACGCCACCCTGGACGGCCTGGCGGTATTTCGGTCTGTCATCAGCAACACCACAGCCGGAGAAGCAACAGCTCCCTCAGCCCCTTCAACAACGTCGTCGTCGGGCCCTGCCCCCCAGCAGGGGCCCCCACTCCATGTGGGCGGTGGCAGCTTCGTGTCGTCGTCACCAGCGGCCCGCAGCGGCAGAGATGCAGTCTGGGACTTGGAAGAAATGAAACTGTTGGTTAATAATAAGCCGGCGCTACCTGATGCGCTGCTATACAACAACATACAACAATCTTCCCCTCCAACGGCAGCCGAGGTGGCTGACAGCAGCAGCAGCAGCAGCAGCAGCAGTAGTAGAGAGCTGCTGATATCTTTGCTACGGAGTCTGCATGCATTCAGCGACTATAACAGCACCAGCAATAGCGGCAGTAGAAGCGGTGGCGACACAGCAGGCAGCAGTCCGAAGGCCACCAGCGACTATGTCCTTGGTGGTGCTGCCGCGGGCAATAATGATGCCGTACTGGCGGTTGATTCCAACGGTCGGGTGCTCAATGGCAGCTCACACGACTATTACCGGGGCTCACCGCCACCTGTAACAACAACAACACCTGCCAACAAAGGCAACAATTTCCCCCCCACCCTGCTGGCAGACAAGCAGGACTTGCTGTACACACTCGTGGCTGCCGCAATAGTGATGGGAAGTCTGACGTCAGCACACATTCTGGCAAATTTTCTTTACCGGATGTTCATCAGCAAGGATTTACCAGCATCCCTTCAGTTCCCGTGCATGGAGACGACTCTGGGAGGTGGGAGGGCGGGGGGGGGAGTGGTGTGCGGACCACCTTACCTGCCGATGGCCACCGACACCCGGTGGCGGGGCACATCACGCCCAGCAGTGATGCTGTATATGACATGTACCCCCGCCCATCTGCAGTAGTGGATGGCTCAGCTGAGTCAGCCATACATACATACATAGAGATCATATGTGGCTGCGTCTGGAAACCACGATGATGTTTGTATGTATATCTGTGATGGCCATCGTGGTGGTTTCTATCCACCACGATAATGTATGTATGTATGTATGCACCACGAAACCATGACCTTCAGACATGTAGCTATTCAGACACATGCATGTCCCTTGCTTTACCCCAAACTTACATAACTAACTATGTATGTGCATACACACATACATACATGCAGGCGGCTGGCAGAAGTTAAGGCCTGACTTCTGCTCCCAATCGATCCAGTCGACCCGGGTTCAAATCCGCCTGCCAGCTCCTCGGGTGTTTGAGGAGTGATGAAATGGGAGGTGGCCCCCCATCATATGGACGGTGTAGGACGTGATAATATCAACTTGCGAGCTGACCAGGAACTAAGTTGATGCGCCGTTGATCCGCTAGATTTGGTTGGATGCTGGTGGTGAGTTGCCGAACCCAACGAATACATTCTGAAGGCCGGATGGGGTGACGGATTAGGGTGCCCCTCTAGCAGGGGAGAGCAGGGACTGCCCCGGGAAAGGGGGCCGCTGGCGAAGTTAACCACCCTGTAACAACATACATATGTACAGGCATCATCATGGTGGCTTTGACGTTCTTCTCATTTGTGGCGCTGGGCGGCCCTGCTACCACTGCAGCTATACTCGTGCTGTGCTTCCTGATATTGCCGTACCTCATGTTTTTGTGGTGGCTGACAGTTTGCCGCTGGTACCTGGTGGAAAAGGTGAGAGCATCAGTTGGAAGTAGTCTAGTCAAGTAGAGGTGGAAGTAGTTAGTCAGGTAGGCCATTTACGAAAGCTGCTGCTGCTGCTGCTGCTGCTGCATGTAGTAGTTACGGATTCACTACTGCTTAGGCGCCACCTCAGCGGTGGCACATGTGTATATGGCTGCGTGCCTCCGCTGTAACAATGCCGCTATATACATATACATACATACATATGCGGTGAGGGCCCCGACCGACTGTTACGGAGTTCATAACCGATAATGGCGACCGTGCTGCCGTTCAATCGCATTGGTACCCTTTCCACCGCCGGGATTGTTACAGATCCATTATCAGGATCACACTTGGCCCAGCCGTACGCAGCCGTACACAGCAGGTCCTTCATCCAGACCTAGCTAGTCCAGTCCGTAGTTTACGTTTCAGGCATGGCGAGCACATCCCCCGGTTGGAGGAATATGTCTAAAACAACACACTTTCAGGCCTGCTGTGTCTGCTATACCACGCAGCACGACTTACTACTAAGAACCAATCTGTCTATACCTGCTGCTGTCCGTCCATCCACCCATGTATGTATGTATGTATGTATGTATGTATGTATGTATGTATGTATGTATGTATGTATGTATGTATGTATGTATGTATGTATGTATGTATGTATGTATGTATGTATGTATGTATGTATGTATGTATGTATGTATGTATGTATGTATGTATGTATGTATGTATGTATGTATGTATGTATGCAGGCGAGCAAGGACGTCGCCTTCGTAATGGGACCCCATTGGGCCCTACCACCACCTCCCGCCGGCGGTGAGCAAATAAAGGGCAACAGGTCAAATAAAAGTCACTCATTCACTCGATGGATGGCTCTAGTAACTGTCGTACAGTACGGCACACACATCATCTATAAATACACGCCAATTCGTGCTGCCAGCAGCTACGACTACTGCAAGGAGTGGCTCAGTTATCGGTCCGTCGGAGTATTATCCTGTATCACACATGTACGCGTTAATAATAAGTGCATGGCATGACAGGCATATGACAGATGGCATCCAAGGGCGGATATCACATGTAGAGCTCTATCATGGAGAACCCCTTTATTTTCAGCTTGTCGATTGGAGCGTGGTTGAATGGATACCTCCGGCCTCCCTCATATTCGTGGGCCGCAGTCAGACCTGCCCCGCATGTGTATGTATATCGGGGCATGGCAAGCGACATGCCCCATGCGACAAGCCCCATGCGGGTGCAAGACAGCCACTACTGAACTCCCCCGCTCTCCACTTACCCTGCTTCCCTGCTGACGAAGTAGCGGACGGACGGATATGCATGGTATGCGGGTAGCCCTGGTGGTAGTGGGTTGCGGGTGGCCATGGCCTTCCCCAGAAGGCACAGAACAGAAGAATCATGCAGCGAGGTACGGTGTCGTTAGGAAGGTGCTCTCACTGACACCACCGGGCTAGCCAACTCGAAGGATTAGGGTTTTGGTAAGTGGAGAATGAAGGGACGATAATGCATGCATATATATAATGTGCACATGCATGATGATGAACTCCCCCCGCCGCCACCACCTTCTGGACCTTCATTCATTCAGACAATGATGAGCTTCCAGAACCCACGGCAGGAGGAGGCATCAATGACGGCGTTGGTGTAGCCCGCAAGATCAGTATATCCCGAATGCGTGCCGCACTTCTGGTGGGACGCAGCATACTCCTCCTCACAGCGCGAAAGCGAGCTGCAAGCGTTATGGCAGCCGTTCAACACAGCCTCTACACACTGGGCCGAAGCAGAGAGTATGTTTCTGGAAGCATTACTTATATCGGCCACATGCTAACAGCTGCTGCTGGCTACCAATACACTACCGGGCCAACAGGCCATCCTGCCCCATCTGGGGCTATTCCTGGATGGCCCGATCAGCGGACTGGCACACCGCGGGAGAGGCAGCAGCAGCACCTGCAGGTGCCCGGAGGCGGCTGCGACCGTACTGAACACCCTAACTCCGATTTGGGTGAACCAAGCAGCTGTCAAGGCCAGCTGTCCAACCTAACCTTTCAGCGTGGTCGTGGGCCTGCAGCTGGCAAACCAGGTCATAACAATAAAGAAACACAGATGCAACGTTCCGACACCGTAGATGCGCAAGACGTCGATTTTGGCTTGTACCCTACCGTTGATAGCGATATCGGTGAAAACGGCCCCCGCCATCAGCAGCAGCAGGAGGGTGATAGTGGTGGTGACGAACAGCGACCAAGCTGCCATCTTAGTGCTGTCCTCACCACACCTTCAGGGGGGGGCTCGTCAACGATAATAAGCAAAGACTTGCAAGGTTTGCAGCAGACCAACCTACTTATAGAAGGCAAGTTATTAGGCTGGGTGGGTGGGTGCTGGTGGGTGCTGGTGGGTTGCGTGTGTGGGTGTGTGGGTGTGTGTGTGGGTGCGTGCTGGTGGGGGGGGGTGCGTGTGTGTGTGGGTGCTGGTGGGTGCTGGTGGTTGCAGGTGGGTGTCCTCTCGCGGTCCACCGTGTGTGCACGAGCTAGCTAGCTCTGGGTCTGGGTCTGGGTCTGGGTCTGGGGGGTACTGCTACCAACTGGGGTACTGACCGAGGTATTGCTGGCGGCATGGGACATTTAAACATCCCCGCGGCAGCGGCAGCAGGGGGGGGTTGATCCCTTTCTAGAGATCCAGCCTGTGTATGTTGCCGCCACGTACGTTCATGCCTGCAGCGCCTGCAGGTCGCTCCCTGGAGGGGGGTGATGGTGGTAGTGGTGGTGCTTTCAACATTACTGCTAATCATACTACTACTACTGTTAATAGTAATGTGACGAATAGCTCCAAGGCGGCCTCATTCCTCCGCCATCGAAAGTCATTCAAAGACTGGGGTGATAGTCAGCAACAGCAGCAGCAACAGCAGCAGCAGCAGCACCCAAGGCATCTTGTTACGCATAGCAGCAGTAGCAGTAGGCCAAAGCCGCTGCAGCTGCTGGGACTGGACGGCTCGCCGGGCCCCAGCAGGGATGGGTTACGTGGAGCGACTACTGCTGCTGGTGATGTGTCCGCACTAGGGACCTGCCGCACAAATGTCACCTCCTTGGTGCAGTCCAGCGGAACTAACGACTCTCCAGGAGGAAGAGGATCTGCTGCTGACCAGGACATCATCTCGTCCAACTTACTAAGAACCAGCTCCAGCAGCAGGCAGCTGATGATGAGGCCAGGTGCAACGAATGCTAAGGATGCAAAGGGAATAATAGGGAGCTTAACTTCTCTCCCCGGAAATGTAAGATCTCTCCTGGAACCAGTCGGGCCTTCACAACAGCAGCACCAGCACCAGCACCAGTGTGACACCGCTGCTGCTGTAGCAGCGACCGAACAGAAGACGTCTACCCACAAAAGCCAAGCAGCACCAACAGCAGAGGCCTCATCACCCTCCACAATGGTGGTGAGAGCATGGGGCGGGCGGGCAGGCGGGCAGGCGGCAGATGTACTGCTGGTCGTTACTGCTGCGCTGCTATTTGCTGCTTGGCTCGCTGCATGTCATGTGTGTGATGTAGGCCTGTGTACATGTACATGTGCCCTCGACAATATGCCCGCGTGTGTTATATTAATAAATATATACCTTGTGTAGTTGCCGCGCGGTGTCGACTACCCTCCAAAGGTGTAACCCGGGGGGGGCCCATACATACACGGAACGGATTAGGGTGCCCCTCTAGGAGGGGAGAGCAGGGAGAGCAGGGAATTGCCTCGGGAAAGGGGGCCGCTGGTGAAGCTTAACCACCCTGTAACGACATACATACACGCCCTAAAGGGTCCCAATGGCCTGCAGCCTAGGACTGTCCGAGATAGGTAGGTAGGTAGGTAGGTAGGTAGATAGCATGGAAGACGCATGTGTTTGATTTTTGCTTATAGCTGGCTGTGGCTGGAATGGGTATCTATGGTGTCTATGGCAGGATCATGCGTCAGGATCCTGTTCAACGTTCTGGAAATGAAAATGCATAATATAATGCAATTCATCACTACTCTCTCGACTTTGTGCGGCGGTTTTCGGATGGCCAACCCGCCCACCGGCTGCTGCTGCAGAGCTCGCCCCAGGCCAATAACGACATCACCACCACCGAGGTGGCGGCACAAGAGGCAGCACAAGAGGTCGGGGCGGTCTCTAGGCCGCCAAGTCGCCGCCGACCATGGAAGGATACGACTACTGCTGCTGCTGTGATGAGCTGCTGTGTGAGCAAGCAGCAGTTTGATGATGCTCCGGAGAGTAGTGGCCAGGGCAGTGATGGTGAGGGTACAACAGCAGGACGGTGGGCAAAGCCTGTTGGAGAAGCCTGTTCAGACGAGGCTGCTGATGAGGCACATGGCAGCCATGCGGCCGGTGGGCCAAGGCTAACTCACTCTGTGGACACCTCCATTCCATGTCACGCATCATCCCGCCACCAGCAGGCGGGGCGTTTCACGGCTCCACGTCGCCCCGATGTTAACCTGCCCTCCCTGTATAGCAGCACCAGCACCAGAATTATCAAGAGGAATTTACATAGCTTGGGCTGGAGTAGTAGTAGTAGCAGTAAATCGCTGAGTAATAGGCAGCAGGATTGCATTATGTATTACAACGCAATTGCTAACGGAGAGGAACAGGAGCGGCCGTCGTTCAGTGTCAGCTTTATTACCCGGGCACCATCGATGGACGGCTGTCCTCAGCAATCCACCAGGTAGGTAGGTAGGTATGTATGTATGTATGCATGTAGGCAGGCAGGCAGGCAGGCAGGCAGGCAGGCAGGCAGGCAGGCAGGCAGGCAGGCAGGCAGGCAGGCAGGCAGGCAGGCAGGCAGGCAGGCAGGCAGGCAGGCAGGCAGGCAGGCAGGCAGGCAGGCAGGCAGGCAGGCAGGCAGGCAGGCAGGCAGGCAGGCAGGCAGGCAGGCAGGCAGGCAGGCAGGCAGGCAGGCAGGCAGGCAGGCAGGCAGGCAGGCAGGCAGGCAGGCAGGCAGGCAGGCAGCCAGGCAGCCAGGCAGCCAGGCAGCCAGGCAGCCAGGCAGGCAGGCAGGCAGGCAGCCAGGCAGCCAGGCAGCCAGGCAGCGGGCACGATTATCCGGGCGCGGCGAGTACTGGAGGGTACAGTCAAGTAACCGGTACAACCCGAACGGTTTCCCACGGTGGTGCGGGCATACAGGAGCGGCTACGCCGCCCCTCAGTTCCCCACCCCCTTAACACACGCCAGGCCCCGGCCGGCGTACTATTATTATTATTATTATTTATCCCCGAAGCGTCAGCGGCCTCAGCAATGCGCCCCACAGCCGCGAGCTTCATCGCGGCACACCGCAAGTCTCCGGAGGCCCCGAGCATTGGCTAAAGCAAATGTACAAACGAGCAGCTTGCGTATTTCATAGAGAAATGAAAGCAAATTTGTCGGCCTGCTGGTGGCAAGATGCCCGTGCGGGCAAACGGTAACACAAGCTGGGTGTTTAAGTTATCATACCCTGTCATTTCAGAATTTAATTATGAGGTACGCGGTACCTTTTGAGATTAAACTTAGCCCGAGAGGCGTTGATGTTACTTTGGCCTCGGTCAATTAAGGCAGCCAAACTTGTTTGTGCACATTTGTGCTCATACGATTTTTATTAGCTACAGGCGAGATACCATATGGGACCAATAACGCGTTTCAGCCGGGCGAGATATTAAGTTTGGTCCGTTACACACGGCCTCACGGCCACACGGCCACACGGACATGGGCAATCCTACAGGTCGGGGCCCCTGGGCGCTTCGCGCTGGGCCCCCGCCCGAAAATTTCGGTTCGAAGTACGCAAATTGCTCGTTTGTACAATTATTTTGGCCAATGCTCGGGACCTCCGAAGAGTTGCAGTGTGCTGCTATGAAGCTCGCGGCTGTGGGGCGGACTGCTGAAGCCGCTGGCGCTTCGGGGATAAACTTCACAGACAGCACCGGAAAGTGCTGAGGGCTTTGATGAAGTGTGTCGAGCTAGGCTTTGAGGGATGCGCCAAGGGCGCGTGAGCAGGCGACCGAATGGGCAGGTCAACGGCTGCAGAGGTGCTGTACGGCGCTGTTTTCCGTGTGTGTTATGGCTGCGGCACCAGACCGCAAAGCCAACAGGCTGAAGGCTGGCAAGCTGCGACTGTGTCTGCTGAGCGTTGAGCAGCCGGCCTGGACCGCGGACTTGGCGGCCGAGCCCTTGCTGTGTGCCGGTAACGGCACCTCAGGCTCATACACTTATGCTTTATGGCGGCTTGCATAACAAATTGCGGGTGCGAGGCGAAGTGCACTCTTGCGTACGGCTAAAGTCACAAGTCGCAAGTCGCAAGTCGCAACGCGCAACTCAAAAGGAACTCAGAAAATTTCTTTTATCTTTTTTACGCGAATACATACGTGAACCACGCCTGTAGGGTGTAAACACAGCGCATTTGTGGCGTCCGCGTCTGCGGCTATGGCCGATCACAGGCGCAAATATGCTGAAGTGGCTTGCGGCCTATGTGGCTTCGTCTGTCTGAGCAATGCAATGTAGCTGTTCATATGCACAAGCTCAATCAGGCCTCATCTAGTAACAACGTGCAAGTTCTTATCAGTATTTGCTTATGGGCCTTCTGGTGGGGTTCCGAGGACTTTCGCCAATTGGGGAGTCTAATGGCAAATTCCCTGTGGTTGCGGGTTCTGAGCCTCTTGGCTGTCTAGGTGACTTGCGTTGTCTGGTCTGGGTGGGAGTCTTGTTTGCCCTTATCGTATCAGGTGCAGTACACGGCCTGCTGGCCCCCTGGCTGTACTCTTTGTGAGTCTGGAGCCCACTGTAACAACCACACTTGCCTCGAGGCATCCCTAGCCCCGGCGGTGAACTGATAGGAACTAGCCTAGTCTGCACAAGTTCCGCACACATGCAGGGGTGTCCATAAAAGCTGGGGGGTCTATGGGCGGTAAATCGTTTTTAGGGCGGTTACATGGTGGACCATCATCGTCCACCCTCGTCCGCTTGAGCACAAAGCGCCTTAGAGCAACGTGCCGGGTCTCCCAGACTTCCGAGAGGAACCTGGCTACTGCCAGGGGAGGGGCCTCGGTCATAATCGTGCACATGTTGCACCCTTGAAACGCGAGGTCACGTTCATACTTAGCCCATGTACTAGTGTACACCGGGCATTCCACAAAGACATGCATTTTGTCTTCAACCGGCCCCCAGTCACAAAGCCACCAGGTGCACGCTGTGCACTCATGGCCGTTAGGTCGGTTAATCTCTTAACTCCCAACAGCCTAACCGGAAACATATAAGCATTTGACGCAAACATTGGGGCATGGCGATTTCAGGTGGTCATTATGGATTTCAGCACACACAATGGACCCTGCCTGCTCCCCCGTGCCCCTTGTGGGCAAGCAATGGAGAATCGGGTGAGAGACCGAGCTTTCTATTAGGGCCTGGTGCCTAAATAGGGAGGGGTAGGGTCTATACAGGGTTTCCGGGTTTCCTCGGTCTTCTTGAACCCTCACCCCAAGAGCCAGTCTTCTTGTGTGTTTCAGGCTCAGTGCTCAAACTCACGTGACGGAGCCTTGACCCCGGGGGAAGGAGAGCGGAACTAGCGGACCTGCGGCTCTCGGCTGCTTTGGATGGGACAGAGGCCCCTTATGCCCATCTCCCGTCTGCAGGAGGAGCTTAGGTGGTCTTTCCGTTGGGGCTAGGCAGCAGTCCCTGGCCAGTGTCAGGCATGGTCAAATACTTGCAACACACGCACACGCACACACACGCGCGCGCGCACAAGCTCACGATATTGAATTGAATTGAATTGTTACAGAGTGGGAGGCTTCTGGGCCATTTGAACATATTGTCACACAAGCTCGCGATATGCCAGCTGAGCTGATTCCCGTGCCTCTTATGCCCTGGTAGAAACCTTCTTGAAATGCCTTGGTAAAAACCTTCTTGCGGACATACCCAGCTCAGACAATGCACGGCTAATATCAGGGCCGCTCCATTGAGTGCTCAGTAAGTTTGTCATAGCGGTGGCCAGATCGGAGAGCAATGCTTGGTCGTCGGCCTGCACCAGCTCCACAAGCGTCTGTGCAGCGATCTCATCAAACTTGCGTGGTTTGCGTGTTCCTGTTTGTCCTCTAAGCGGCAGGACATCGCCATTCGCCAGGTAGGAGCATGCACAGTCCTCTCGCAAGGTCTGTGCCCGAAAGCTTCAGCTATTTGCGCTTGCGTGTAATTCTCATCGAAATAGAGGTGGCAAACATGTTCGCGGACTTGTTTGCTGTAGTAGTAACGGTTTAATACTTCTCCAATTGTGAGATCCGTTCTACAATCTGAGTCACGTATGCACATGTATGTATTCGCATAAAAAGAATAATAGACATTTAGCGTGTTCCTTGCGAGTTGCGAGTTGCGACTTCGGAAGTAAGCAAGAGTGCACTTCGCCTCGCATCCCGCAATTTGTTATGCAAGCAGCCGTAAGCAGACAAAACTCTTCAAATCGGTGTCTACCGACGCCACCATCCAGTTGTGGTTTGGTTAGATATAACAAGTCTGGTATCGAGACGGTTCCTCCCTGGGGCTCTCTCGTTCCTGAAGTTTTCAAGATCCTACTTTTGCTAATTCCGATTCTCTGCCGGCGCGTGGATGGAGGTGACGACGTCAGCCGAAGGCTGTCAAGAGCTTCGTAGCACCCGTTCGGTGCTACAACAAACACTCAGAAAAATTGACAGTTCGCTTTACCTGGGTACGCGGTCCGCCTAATCTGGGTCAGGATAGTCGGAATGGAGCAGGTCGTTGGGGACTATAGACGCAGCAGAGAATTAAATAAACCCCGAGTGAAGGCGAATGGCTGCAAGTGCACCATGGCGCATTTGCATGGTTGGAAGCCACAAAGCGTGAAAAGACATACCGCGTCATTTGGACTTCGTGTCAGCTGGTCTCGAGGGTCTCCATCTTCCGCAGTGTCCTCCAGGGCGACATCTATAGCGGCCATTTACTCGCCACTCCTACCCGAAAGTAACCTATCTTCTATGTAATCAACGCTAAACGCTGAAGTTGGGTAGGTATGTAATACTATTGTAAGATTATCGACTGTGACATGCTTGCAACCCATACCTACATGCGCACCAAACTCTTGTTGTACGGAAGCGTGGTGTATGCATTAATGCATGACAGTGCGCGGCGCTAGAAGTGCTTTTGGTATACTTATACATCTCTATGCCGTTGTTGTGCAATATCTAAGGCGTGTTCCTTTTAAAAAGCTGAAGGTATTTAGACAGTAGGGAAGCATTTCTAAAAATCTCGGTAAACCATTGCAATAAGTATGCCAGTTTATATTATCACCATAGGTTCTTGTGTCGAACGGTGCTAAATGAACCATGGTGCATGCATGGAAGTATTCGGGGCGGAGAAGTCTCAGGCCTCTGCTATGGAAGTCCTGGAGAAACGTCAGCTTGATTGCAGAGTCTGTGGACGCCAGCACACGATTAACTTGTGTTGCTGTGGCCACCCAGCGCCATGCACAATTTTGTGTTCAGGCGCTTTGTGGCTTCGATGGATCTAGCTGTGGAGTTAAGTATGCGTCCTTCGCAGCCTTCGCACCGGCAGTATTGGATACGGATGCCGGTATGCCATGTTTTCAGACCTGTTGTCGCAGCGCGGGCTTCGAAGCACGGCGCCGTTGCCCGGTCCGTTACCCATGCCAGGCGCCCGTCCAGCGCGCCCCGCCTTCCTGCAACAACTAGCCGAGCGTCGGCGCCGTGTTATCGGTGGGATGTCGTGCCCTGGACTGCGCGACGAATGTTACGCCTGCCTATACGGCTGTTCCCAGGCGGGTGTGTTGGGGCCGCGGGACATTGAGGCCGCCATCATGGACACGGGCGGCGATGCAGGGCGCGCGCTAGCCTGGTACCCCGGGTTGTTGATGGCATGGCGGTTTGATAAGGTCAGTGCATGTGGGTCGGGCAAAGGCAAGGCTAGCGTGTTGGTCTGCCTGACAAATGTTAACCCACATGGGAATCCTGACATGGCGCCACAGGCGGATACATTCTTCCGGGAGAATCAGCTTCCAGCATACTACGGCGAAATCGACTCCATCCGGTCCGTTGTCTGCAGTTTCTCCTCCGCAGCTGTACGGCCGTGTGCCGCGTGTCTGGCCCTCAACAGAAATCACCAATTGAAGCGTTCAGCCGATGCTGCTTCACTGCGAGTCGCTGCGACACAGCGAGTCGCGACAGACCCAAGTGTCATTGTCCCCTTCCGTTCTGCCGAGGGACTTGAGCGTGCGGGACACGTTGAGCTCTTTGAGCGGCTCAAGGTGGTCACATCCGCATTGATCGCCGAGCGGGCAGATCGAATAGCGCTGGACAGGGAGATTAAGCGGCGGACATCCCTTTTCCAGGCTGATAGAGTGAGGCTACAGGCATACGCTCGGGCAGATGCATCACGCAGTGAACCCGTCCGACTGCTCGAAACATCACAACAACGAGGTATGATGCAGTGTCGGCATGCGTGAGTAGTGTAGGCTGGCGTGCGCGTACACATGCCTTGACTTGTTCTTGACTTGTTAACCATCGGACATCGATTGACATTCAGGACTCGTTTACGGCACAATTCAACAGTTGCTGCGGGGTATCATCCGGGGTCTCAGCGTCAAAGGACAACAATGCCAGCCGGAGGAGGTAGCTTTTTACATTGCCCCTTGCAGTGACGTGGGTGTCCGTGCTCCAACCCGTCGTGCTGACTATTGACCAAATGCACATTGGCTGGTGCCTAAGGTACGCGGGCCTGCTGTGGGGTACATTAAAAGCCAGGAGCATGGCCATGCGTTCACGGGCGAATGACTGGTACCAAATAGGATCAGCAATGTCGACACTGTAACACGTGCTGCAGGCGCCAGCTCATCAACCCCCGGAAGATGATGATGATCGGGCCATACCTCATCAGCTTTCCTGCACTGCGCGCGCTGAGCAAGCGCATGCCCCATGTCAACATCTCGTCCCAGGATCTCAACTACAAGGACAAACAGAACCAGCGCGCCACTCTCAAGTAGGCTCTATCCAACCTGGAATTAGGTACAGACTGGTTTGTGGCTGACTTACCGCCATTCACTGACAGACAGGTTGGCCGACCTCGACATGGATCCCTCAACTGGAAGCGTCAAGGCAGTCAGTGTGCTGCATGACGCACTGGAGACAGGTTCACGCAGTCCGGTTGGCGGTGATGGTCCTATCGTTGACGGCTCGTATTATGCTACCTTCCTCTATGTGACGTTCATGCATTATTTAGTAGCTGGCCGCTGAAAAGGCCTCTCGAGATGCTGGTGGTCGTGCTATGCGTGTACCAGCTTACTGTGCTTACTGTGTACCAGCTACTACAGCTACATTGTGCCGGGCCACACTACTGCAGGGCAGGCGCGTGTGCTTACATTTCTTTGTCTGCGTGAATGATTGGATGTATGAATGAATGGACGAATGAAAGGTGTGGTTAACATGCCCCTGGTTTGGTTAGGTTCGGGTGGTGGTATCTTTTTGAACACATGTAGTCTGGTCGAGTGCCGGGGGCCCTTAGCAGGACTGAAGCACAGTTCAAGACGAGGCGTGTGGATATGTCTGCTTGTCTGAACGAAGGAATGAATGAATGAATAGACCGGGTGTTAAAATTGTGAGCGACTTGCCATGCAGACACACCTTTGGT
>NW_003307632.1:128019-138743 GCF_000143455.1 Volvox carteri f. nagariensis
CCGTACAAGCATGTACGGATTTGAAACCAACAAACACACGAGAGATATTTGTAAGTGCTCCCCTTGTTTTGTAAAGTTCCTTCAACTCCCGCGATTCTGAATGCGTGCCTGAGAGTTTGGGGGCAGACCCTGCAATTGGTCTAGATTGCTCGGTAGAAGGGTTTAAATTGACACCTGGGACAAGTTGAATTGCCGGGACAGGCCCTTGAATTGGCCTGACAGGGATATGAATTGGCCTGGCAGGGACATTCCGACAGTCAGAATTGGCCTGTCCGGGTGCCGAATTAGCCTGGCGGGACATTCCGACAGTGGGTGTCGAATTGGCCTGGCAGGGACATTCGGACAGTCAGAATTAGCGTGTTCAGGGTGTCGAATTAGGGAAGCACGGGAATTGTGCGACCGGGGCAGTCAAAAGAATTGCTCTGCCCGACAGTTTGTCCTACCCTCTACGTGCTTCGAAGCCCGCGCTGCGACAACAGGTCTGAAAACATGGCATACCGGCATCCGTATCCAACACTGCCGGTGCGAAGGCTGCGAAGGACGCATACTTAACTCCACAGCTAGATCCATCGAAGCCACAAAGCGCCTGAACACAAAATTGTGCATGGCGCTGGGTGGCCACAGCAACACAAGTTAATCGTGTGCTGGCGTCCACAGACTCTGCAATCAAGCTGACGTTTCTCCAGGACTTCCATAGCAGAGGCCTGAGACTTCTCCGCCCCGAATACTTCCATGCATGCACCATGGTTCATTTAGCACCGTTCGACACAAGAACCTATGGTGATAATATAAACTGGCATACTTATTGCAATGGTTTACCGAGATTTTTAGAAATGCTTCCCTACTGTCTAAATACCTTCAGCTTTTTAAAAGGAACACGCCTTAGATATTGCACAACAACGGCATAGAGATGTATAAGTATACCAAAAGCACTTCTAGCGCCGCGCACTGTCATGCATTAATGCATACACCACGCTTCCGTACAACAAGAGTTTGGTGCGCATGTAGGTATGGGTTGCAAGCATGTCACAGTCGATAATCTTACAATAGTATTACATACCTACCCAACTTCAGCGTTTAGCGTTGATTACATAGAAGATAGGTTACTTTCGGGTAGGAGTGGCGAGTAAATGGCCGCTATAGATGTCGCCCTGGAGGACACTGCGGAAGATGGAGACCCTCGAGACCAGCTGACACGAAGTCCAAATGACGCGGTATGTCTTTTCATGCTTTGTGGCTTCCAACCATGCAAAGGCGTCATGGTGCACTTGCAGCCATTCGCCTTCACTCGGGGTTTATTTAATTCTCTGCTGCGTCTATAGTCTGATGTCGCGGCTCTCGCGACGTGTCTCCACGATGTGCTGGACGGGGACGATGAGCGGGTGGATGATGTGCGTCGTCAATTCGAAGAAGATCTCGGCGTCTACTCCGTTGGTGAAGCATGGGAACTGTTCCGAGGTGAGAGATTGATCACAGAGAGAAAAGCGCGAGTCCGTGCCAGAGACGTGGGGCGGCGATGTCCCCGTGCCGAGAACAACCGGAAACTTTGCGAACGGTGTTTTGAAAGACAATGTGTCCTTCATTGCAGAGGATTTCCAGCTCTCCCCGCTTCGCGCCGCCATGGCACTGAGAGGGAATGTACCGGGCCTTACCGTCTCGGACGCGAAATCCCTCTTGTTCAAGATCAAAACGGCATCGGAGGGGGCCGTGGAGGATCAGGGACACAGGGACGCGGAGACTGGCACCGTCGAGGACGCGGCGGAACTGTGGTCCCGATGAGTGCACCAGCCGCCATCACCGAAGCAGAGGATGTGCCACCCCGCGTCAAGTCGCGTGGTGCTACTGGTAAGTGGCGACGTGAGATGTGTGGCAGGGAAGAGTGGGCAACCTAGAAAGGAGGAACCCCTCACCCCACCCACCCAATTTGTATAATGTTATACATACCGACGTCTATGAAACATCATACCATATGACAACAGAAATGCCCCCCTTGTTTTACAACCCTGTGTAGGCGAGTTCAAAACAAACTGGTCAGAGCTCGGTGGTGTAGACCCATATGCCTGCTGCATCAGCGGCGGCATCAGGGGGTGGTTCATCGGTGCTAAGACTGGCAGTACACGGCCGGTCGCATTCACCAAGCAGTACTGCTGCTGAAAGCCGCTGTGGGTTATGCGTGGTTTGATGCCATACTACAATGGCCTGTCTGTTTTCTGCGCCAACGTTTGGCGTTTGTGCGTGGGCAATCCGGGAGTCAACAGCAGGAGGGAGGACCCCTGACATGGGGAGCGCGGGTAGCCAATCCACACGGAAGTGTCGTGGTTTACATGGGCCCAGGCGTGCAACGTTTTGTGTCAGTGTTTGGTTGCATGGGCGGAATACCGGGGGCGACTTCATGGGCCATGCCCCACCCAACGGAGAGCTCGATGGATTAAGGCATAGATTGCATATGGTGAACACATTCTTCTCGGCAGACATCTGCATTTTCATTTGTTTTTAATGTAGCTCGTGGTACTGAGTTTAGCGGTGTATCAGAGATTTGTCATTGTTTCCACCCGAACCTATTCATGCATACGAGTGTTGTGGGATAAACTGGACGAACTGCCGATGAAGTGTGGTGGGAAAACAGTGGGACCTCGGCGGCTGACTTGACTGGGTAATGCAGTCGTGGCCCTGAGTGCTTGCCTCCCGTAGTAGTAGTAGTGCCAGAGTACGGTAACCAGGTGTGCAAGTTTTCCCACTCCATGTCGTGGGATCGAAACTAATACGCACATGAGGCACTTGTAAGCGGTCCTCTTGCAAAGTTTTCTGTAAATTCCTTAAAAGTCATGTGCTTTTGGATGCCAGCCCGAGCCAATCCTGCCAACTTGACAGCCAATTCGACACCCTGAACACGCTAATTCGATGCCCTGTCAGGCCAATTTGACACCCCGAACAGGTCAATTCGATACCCTGTCAGGCTAATTCAATACCCTGTTAGGCCAATTCGGCACCCGGACAGGCCAATTCAGGCCCAGCACAGCCCAATTCCGAGGCTCCACAGCGCAATTCGAATACCTCCGGCGAGTCCGCCAGAACAATTCCAGACCTCGGCAGACCAATTCTTTTGTCAGGAATAAAATCCAGGCTAATTCTGCGACAGAGCTCCTCCCTAATTCCAGCCCAGATCCTACCCTCCTTTGGGGATTGCCCTCCGCTATCAATATGACCAATGGAACTGTCCCGCCGCCGCCTATTGCCTCGAGTAACAATGATCAATTGATAGATATGAATAATCCCTCATCTGCTGTTCCGATTGCATTGGAACACATCGCGGGTCGCGCCACCGGTACGACCGCCGGCGATGTAAGGAACAACGACGCTACCGAGCGCGATTTGCCCGCTGAGGTCAGTGATGAAGCGATAAGGATAAATATTTCGGTACCTAGGCTTAGTAACTCTGCCGATATTCGACGACGATGTTTTTTCGACGACGTTTTTGTTACAAGCTTCAAGCTTGTACGGTCCAGACGAGCCAAAAGGCTCATGAACCGTCGAACTGGAAACAAGAACTTCAAAAGAAAAATGCCAATACCCAACAATAACAGATTGATTAATCTTCAACGTACTGCAACCTGCATCTTCTAATGTCATCCAGGATGTGCGCTAACCCGCGTTGATCCTTGACGCCCATAATCTCGATCGTGCGGTCCTCAGGAGTAACCCCCAGGTCCCAAAGCTTCAAACGGATATTCGCATACGCAGGACAATCTAGCAGCACATGACATTCATCCTCAATAGCTTGCCGGTTCCCACAGACCCGACACCACCGGGCAGACCGTTCCCTACCGTGCGGTCGATTAACCGCCAAAGGGCAAACACACATCCTGAAACGCATCAGCGTGACGTGTTGTTTTGGCGAGATATAGCCGCTGCCATGCTTGGGCAAACCCATCCAATGCTTATAGCGACACATCTTCACCCCTGGTTGCCTATTATCTGAAACAAACAAAGCTGGATCCACTGTCAACCGCTCATTTTCCCAGTCATCATCAAATCGGCTCCGAAGTTCACAGATCAACTGGCCTACATCTAGTGAACGTGTCGCCAGAGCATCAACTTAAACCTCAATGTCACCTGAGTCGTCCACACCCGTCCGCACGTTGTGACCCATCAACTCAAGGATCTTCAGGACTTTCGCTCCCCATCCATCATACGTCATGCCAGATGATAATGCCAACCGCAGTTCCTCCCGAAAACAATGGTGGTACACAGAACCTTTTGCCTCAACCAACCTGTTCCAAAAACGAAAAATCAGATTTGCCCAATGCACTTGCAAAGGGTATTGACCCAACTCTCTGAATAGTAGCCGATTTGTTGGCAAGCCAGCACCACTCAACTGCTTCAGGAAGTTCTTCTGCAGTTCCACCATCCTGTCCTGCAGTGCAATCTCTAAGTAACACGATCGTGGTTCCTGGCTGCTAGGGTAACCGTGCTTCAGGATGTCCAGAACCCTTAACGGGCCCCAAACCTGTACCCCGTACGACAGAATAGACAAAACCTGGGCATCAAACGCTTGCACAGCTGGAACAAAAAGCCCTTGTCGCTTAAGCTTACTAACCAGCGAGAAGAGCGCCTTCTGGCCTGATGCAAACAACTCATCTGTGCACAATTCGAAAGTTGTACCCGGTCCATAATGCAGGCCCAAATATCGTGCACGCTCCTTCCAAGGTAAACTCTTGAGCGCGTGTCCCGTAGCCTCCCTCACACTCATGGTAACAAGCCCGTACGAACCCAAAACGTGCATAGCCTTACATGCCTCCAGGTCCCGATGAAAATACAACACCTCACACTTTCCCACATTTACACTCATGCCAAAAGCTTCGCACCATTCCTTTGGCCCACGCAACAATGCCATTAATCGCCTGTGCGACCCAGCAAAAAGACTAAGGTCGTCAGCATACAACAGCAAAGGGATACACATTCTGTCGCTCATGGGGCAATCAGAAGCAGCCGTAGCATCTGGTGCAAGCCTGTCCTTAGCTTCTACATAATCCGCAAACCCTTCCCCAAATATGCCGTAGAGTGTTGGACTTAAAGGACATCCCTGCTTAACCCCCTGAAACGAGAAAAACGAATCTCCTAGACCCCCGTCCACGTTGACCTTGAGCTCCACACGCCTATAACCGGCCTTCAGAGCCTCCAAAGTGGCACCTCTCACACCTCTTTCTTCCAACCTAAGCCAAAGCAGTTCACTTGGAACTTTGTCAAAAGGTTTTTCAAAGTCAACTTGACTTTGTGTGTCAAGTTGACACACAAAGAGCGGTTTGCCACCCACCCTCTTAGACTTATCTGTCAGATGCCTCAGAACAAACAGATTGTGGCACGTACCTCGATTTTTACGAAATCCTCCCTGAAAGGGTGAACGTGCACCCGACGCTTCTCCCCAAGCATTAATCCTCCGCTCCAGAAGCATGGCATACAGTTTGGATAGCGTCCCTCCCACAGCTAATCCCCTGTAATTGCCCATGTCCTGAACGTCCCCTTTTTTGTGAATGGGTGTCAGCGACGAAATTTCAATATTAAGCTTAGCGACTTATCGCGGAAAGTTGCGCCACGTGTACGCGCCTTCGTCCGTGATGTCCGGAAATATTTTGATTTCGTGCGAGGCGGAAACCATGACTAGGGTTGGCAAAATCTTTAGATGGAAAAAGTATCTAATTAGAAGTCTAATTAGATACCTAATCTAATTAGGTAAATCTTTAGATGGCCAAACGGAAAACTGCCTAAACGGTGAAATTTTGACCTGAAATTTTGCACACGATGCGGCTTTATCTTTTCCTGGATTTTCCATTAATTTTTTGGGCCGCTCGACACTGGGAACACGGCGAACCCCTATGGGCGCTCTACAGACGCGTGTCGGATGGCGCCACGGGGTGTAATTAGGCGCCCCGCGGCCCAACCGTCGGCCCAACCGCAAACGGAACCACCAAAGTACACATGCCAACATGCGGGACACGCCCGCATTGGGATGCAAAGCTGTCGGGCTCTGTTCTGCCGGCCTGTTCGACTGGCGACAAATAGACTATTTGTGTATGTAATAGAGCGGAGCAAGGATATGACACTAAAGTTACCTTCAACATAGCTGTTTCGCGTGCCATGACTCACGTTTGAACGGTCTGGATCCGGTCTGGTCACCGGCCTTTAGATAGGCATTAGATGGACTAGATACGTTTAGATGCCCGCCTAAAGGGTTTAGATGGCCTCATCTAAAATCTATATAGAAATCTAATTAGATGGCATCTAAATTATTTTCTAAACCTAAACTTCCGACCAACCCTAACCATGACATATACGTTGCCTGTTTTTAGCTAATGCTCTTAAAGGCGCCGCGAAAACCTGGCATGATGACTGGACTAACGCGCGGTTGCAATATACTTCAGAGAATCTTTTGGAGGCAGTGTTAATTCGTTTTGCCCCGCAGATCCAAATGCGCGAACTGGAGGCACTAGAAAAACTTGCTGCAGGGCAGCATCAGATGCTGGCGAACGAAACGGTCGCCGCGTACCATAGTCGTTTCGAGGCAAGTATAGCACCAATTCCTGACTTAAGGGAGGCTGACCGGATTTCCTGGTTTATCCGCGGCCTTTCCACTGACTTTTCAGGAGAATGTAAGAATGTAAACCTTTTCAGGAATATGCAAAACTTGTACAGCACACGCTTGGTGTTGAGGCCCGTCAACATGCTAAACTTCGTTCTCAAACCCAAACCCGAGTGCTTCTGCATGCTTCCACCGCTGTGCAGGATCCCGCACCCATCATCAGTGACGACGGGGACCTCCCGGCACCGGAGGTCAGGCCTCTGGCTGCTACTACTGCTGCCGCTGGGCGGAATACAGCTCGCCAGGCCTCCGGTGCTGGTGAGTCGAACCGTGGTTGCAGGGGTCGGGGTGGCAAGCATAGGGACAAGGGTCGGCCCAGGGCCGCTGCTGCGGGAACGGAGATGAGGTGCTAGGCAAGCGTGGCCGGGATCCGAATCCGGCAGCATGGATGACTAAGTTTTACCCGGGCGGAGTATGATTACTGCACTCGGGTGGAGTATGATTACTGCCAGAAAAATGGCCGTTGCCTCCACTGTGGGGAGGACAAACACCTTGTGGTGGAGTGCCCGTTGAATCCAGAGAAGAAAGCTAGGAACGGGGACAAATAGGGGGTTGCCCAGGGCAGTGTCAGGGAAGTTCTCCCTGGGATACGAACCCGAACGGTGCCTGTAATCTGCCCAGTTGGACATGCTGTCTGATGTGTTTTACCGGCCATGTTGGACCAAGTTGAGAAGCCGATGGGTGGTGTTTTTCGTTTAATGCTTGTACTGCTCGTCCTGGTTTTGATGAGCACTGTAATCTGTTTGCTATTCCACGGTGCTTAACCTCTATCAACTTGGGTGGGCATACCATTTGGTTTTCCCCCTCCTCATTTCAAGAACTTCAGTCTCAGCTTGCTCATTATCATACTTGCAAACATCAGCGACCTGACATCACGGCCTGTCTCCTGTTGCCAGCACACGTATCCCGGAGGGCTGCCTCCTTGCTGATAGGGATGCGTCGGGTTCTTCAGTTTCATACTGGTAGCAAGCCCTTCAACGGTGTAGACATGACGGGTCAACTTGTTTCCCTTCCAGGTCTGCTGTATACTGCTGATGTTTGGTACGATCCCCCTCTTGTCCTGGGCCACCTTGACATGGAGCCCCATGTTTCGGTCCTGTGTGCAAAAGTTTTGTGTCAACAGGGCCCAGAGTTCCATTAATTGGCATTTGTGTCACTGGACATTCCTTAACTGCCATGGCCGACGACTCTGGTGCAAGCGATGACTTCATTTCCACGTCCATCGTTGAGCAGCTCAGACTGAAACTCAACCAGCATCGTGGTCATCTGTAACCCTTGCCGACGGGGGTAAGCAGGTCATTTTGGGTCAAGTCTCCCTTCGTATATCCTTGGGCCCTCTGTGCCTAAATGTCGGTCCATAAGTGCTGCCTAAGTTTACTGATGCAGCCACATTTATCTTAGGGTCTGGGATGGATGGGAGAAGAGAACTGTAGCAGCTGTCCGCTGAAAAGGTCACTCGAGTTGCTGGTGGTCGCACTCTGCGTGTATTTATAGCACCGTACTGTGTACCGGCTGCTACATTCACACTGATGCTCCACATTCCAAACCCTGTGTGAATTTTGCTGCTGCTACTATCTGTAAGCGAATTGAGCCTGAACCTGTTGGGTGCAAAGCAGCTATCCGTATGATTCACAAGGGGGTGCATGCATTGCTAGTACAGCTTAAATTGCAACTGAATACAGCTGTTACCCAGATCACTAAAAATGACCCTGCGGTTGAAGCCCTTCTTAACGAATACCCAGATATCTCCTGTGAGGTCCCTGGACTTCCCCCGATGAGACCTGTAGATCATACCATACCTTTGGCTCCTGATGTGCAGCCTGTTTCGTGCCCCATGTACCACCTCAGTCCCCTGGAGCTGGATGAGGTGACACGCCAGGTAGCCGACCTCCTGAGGAGAGGTATGATTCGACCCAGCACATCCCCGTACTCTGCTCCCATTTTATTTGTGGGTAAAAAGGATGGGACCTGTTTACTACAGGGGTCTAAATGCGACCAGTCGTATGCCTTCTGTCTGGGACACATATCTAACTGCTGCTGAATTCGTTATTAATAATGCTGTGGATCGTGCGACTGGCAAAAGTCCGTTTTTCCTGGATTATGGATACAACCCTGCCTTGCCTACTTGGGGGAGTTGGACGTCAACTTGCCTGCAGCAAAGACATTTGCCAAGTCCTTTGTGTCCCGCCTGACAGATGTCTTGCCGTGAAGCTGCAGCAATGTACAATGGACTACAGTTGGTGATGCTGAGCACTAAGAACCTGAGGTCCTTAGTGGATGGTTCTCATAAGCTTTTACCTCGTTGGGTGGGACCATGTAGCAGCTGACCGCTGAAAAGGTCTCTCGAGTTGCTGGCGGTCGCACTCTGTGCGTATTTATAGCACCGTACTGTGTACCGGCTGCTACATTCCCCCCCCTTTGAAGGGAACCGTCCCGGGCCCTTAGAGCCTCGTATACCGCCAGCCTGTGCCTACCTTCGCCTACCCTCGGGCAGTGGGTACTTACTCCTCGTCACGTCATGTGCCGGCTCACATGCGCCTAGCCGTCTTCAGGTTTTTCAGGCACAGAGACAGTCCAGTCGGTTCAGCTACTTTTATAATTTGTGCGATATTCGCTCTCTGAGTCGCCAGACCCGATTTCCACTCAAGCGTGATTGGTGGGGTTTGAACCGACGACTTCAGGATCGTGAATTTTCACGGGGTCTCGATACCAAATGTAGCAGCTGACCGCTGAAAAGGTCTCTCGAGTTGCTGGCGGTCGCACTCTGTGCGTATTTATAGCACCGTACTGTGTACCGGCTGCTACAGACCATTTCCTGTCGTTCACATGGTTGGGTCTACTGCAGTTGAGCTGCAACTACCACCTGACATGTGCATCCACCCCACATTCCATGTCTCTCTAGTCCAGCCTTTCCGTACTACTGCCCCTGTTGATGTGCTTCAGCCAAAACCTGCTCCTACTGTCATGGAGCCAGGACCCGTTACTTGGCTTTCAGGAAAGCGGACATTTTACACGGTTGAATGGATACTGGATTACCATTCCCGAAAAGTAGGCAGAAACCGCCGCCAAAAGTGTACTGTGCATGAGTATCTTGTCAAATGGGCTGGGTACTCGGCTGAGCACAACAGTTGGGAACCAGAAGCTAACTTTACCCCTGATCTGAAACCTTTGCTGGAAGAAGCATGGCAACAATCACGGGCGAGGTAAGATTTGTGGGTTAAAGGTAAGTGATAAACTCCCGCACTTTTTGACCTGATTCTGTCTGCCAGTTTCTTACCATGCATGGAGGATGCTGCATCTAGAGGGGGGATAGTTGTGATCCAAAACTGATACATTGTTCTGTCTAGTTTTCCTTTTTCGCTTGGTGCGGTTGCTAGACAAGTTCACGGGAACTAACTGAGTTCCAACTGCCTATTTTGCCGCCTTTCTGTCAGATCTTATGGCTCCGACCTCTGGGTCAGATGGCGAGCGGGAAGCTGTCATGGATGCCAACAAGTAAACGCCGCCTCAGGCAGAAGTCCATACTTGCAGGAGTATGGGCAGGGGTCCCTGGCTCGCAGAGCCCTGTCATTGACTAGAAGCATGGGTCAATAGTAAGCCATTCCAGGACTGGACTGCACCATTTCGGAACTGGCTGTATGGTTCATGGGATGGCTGCATCCCCTGCTATTTTAGCAGGCAAAGCTCTTCCAGTCGGTGTCTTCCGACATCACCATCCAGTTGTGGTTTGGTTAGATATAACAACCTTATATGAGATGGGGCAGACCAACCACCAGTGTGACGCCGCCGACTGAATAATGGAGCCGCTGTGAGCATGAACAGGTGCTTATGTACATTGGTAGGTCTGAGTACAGTGCACAGGCATGCACAGGAAGGCTCCATGCAGTGGGTTACACAGGCCCAGAGCCCTGTTCGCACCTATTTGCACCTTTCATGTGGTGCCATCTTAGGGTTTTAGTAACAAAACGTGAATCATGCATTGTCGGCAGGCTTCCAGCAGCCGGTGCCCCAAGGTTTGTCATGGACATGACCGGTGGCATAAACATGCCGGTTACCGACCGTTTTGGTCCCGTTAACCCAACCGGAC
>NW_003307632.1:139184-140358 GCF_000143455.1 Volvox carteri f. nagariensis
ATGCTGCAGACTATGAGGTCTGTGCATATGAAACGTATTGTATTCACCCTTCATGCCGAGGCACATGCATCGATGGAGCCCATGCATTGCCGTCAGGTACCCCTCGTCCCTAAGATCTACTGCTGTAACAACCACGCACACATACTGCTAGTAGTCATAAGAGCTGTAATTCCTGTGACCTCTGGTGTCCTGTTCGCGCCAGTTGCACCGCAAACGCTTCCACATGAACTGTTAAACTGTTTAAAATTTTCGTATTCTTAAGTATCGCGCGTGTGTATGCTTTGAAAATACAGGAGATGGAAAAGGTACGCTTACAGCGCTAGCCGTCAGCGATTTCTGGCTTACCAGGGTCTCAAGATCTAGGACCTCTTTTCCGAAAGCACTGAAAGGAGTTTTGCAACGTTATGTAATCTTTTCGGGGACTTTCCATGGACCTGCCGGCGAAGTAAGGGAATGATATGCGCACGCCGCCGAATAAGTAATTATCAGTAAATTGTTAACCTGCAGGTATCACGTTGAACTTCTTAATGCAATGCCAAAATAAGCCAAACAGAACAAGCCTACAACATGACTTCCAAAGGGTGGCATGTATGTTAGAAGCGCCCTGCATTCCGCTAAGGTACAGCTTGTTAGCTATTTGGACGGAACAGTCTTTTTTGCGTTCTTTTCCGAGTACCTCTTACACTGCTTGTCCTGCGCATCCTTTACATGTACTACGGCTAAGGGATCCCTTCCGGATGATGAAGAATGTGCTTTATGCTGGACCAATTACACATCACGATCAGCATCGATTAAGCGGCTCCAGGAGCTGGTACCAGCTGGTACCGGCCGGTGCTTAGGGCCCGATCCGCCGCCGGGAGGACGACTTCCTGAGGCAAACACGACGGACATCCCGAACGGTGCTTACATCCGTGTTATGGAAAATTGCTCTTACGTGTGTGGACCGGACGGATGGACAAGAGGCAACGTTTTGCATCACTTGTTTCTTGGCCGCAAGCAGCAACGTAGTGAAGGACATGGACGCGCATGCACAGGCCATGGAATGGTATGTCTAAATCATGGATGGCGACGTTCAACTCTCAGAATGGTGATTTCTGCCTTTGGGTTCAATTCTGAACCTGGAATGCTGCTGGCTCTGCCCGTACCGGAAAAGTGCTTTCCGGTACGGCGGTGC
>NW_003307632.1:140408-142605 GCF_000143455.1 Volvox carteri f. nagariensis
TTTTGGATGCTTGTTTCTTGGCCGCAAGCAGCAGCATACTTAAATCGCGTTGGGCCATTTGCCCAGGCTGCCGCAAGGACGACAAGCCAGGCTAATGCAGCTGGTGTCCATGACGGGTTCATTACGTGCTGAATATGAAAGATTGCTACAAAGACTCTGGCCCTGACGAACGTAAAATGTGATGTTCGTAAGGAAGAAAACAGACGCATATCCAAGGCATGGAGCTGTTTGTAGGGAAACCGTAAATGAAGGTTTAAGGAACTGAACGATGAATTCTGCCGGTGTGGTCGGTTCTGGATCTCTTATGTTGCTCGTCACGCTCGTACGGAAAATGGGCATTTGTTGCAGGAGGGAGTCTGTGTGTCAAGTCGTAGTCGAACCTTTTTCAAAGGGGATGAGCACACACACAGCTTGCATTCCATGTTCACTAACGTCAGCCCACAGTAAGCTACTGGGCTAGACTTGGAGGGTCCGACCGGGGCAACTCGTTGCTGTGGACTTGTAGGCAAGTCAAGTAGGGCTATGGAATGCTAGGACAATGTTATTATGTTTGTGTTATAGGCTTGGGTAGGAATTCTTAAGCAATACGTTGAGTGGCTTTTCCGCCGGCGGGAGGACGACAATCCCATGCAAACAGGACGGATGTTCCGAATGTTGCTTACATTCATGTTGTCGAAGCTCGCGACGACAGCTCTGGACAGGACGGATGTCAAGTGTGCGTTGGTAAACGTGATGGCAACGTAGTGAAGGACACGGACGCGCATGCACAGGCCATGGAATGGTATGTCTAAATCATGGATGGCGACGTTCAACTCTCAGAATGGTGATTTCTGCCTTTGGGTTCAATTCTGAACCTGGAATGCTGCTGGCTCTGCCCGTACCGGAAAAGTGCTTTCCGGTACGGCGGTGTCAGGAGGTGGTATCTACGTCGTCTTAGGGGCAACCCTAAGACTAAGGGGATGAACGAATAGAGATATACTTAGGGTTTCTTGGCTGCAGCAAGTGTTGTCCTGGGCGCGACGTTGATGGCCTGATGCCGACGCGACCTCCTTTACGACAATGCTAGGCAAACGCAGCGGATGTTCATGAATTACTTAAGCGTTCATATTACTCGTCACAGCTTCAACGGCACTGTACTGGGCGGATGTAAGACGTGCGTTGGTGGACGCGATGGCCTTACGAAGGGGGAGAAAGACGCTTAGGAGATGCTTGGATTGTTATGTACAAGTCACAGACGGGGACGTTTAACTCTATGAATGCTGAGTTTTAGCTACTAGTCGGGTTTTTTGAACTTCGCTGTTGTTGGTTCCGCCCGTACAGGAAAAGTGTCTTCTGATACGGCGGTCACAGCAGGTAGTATCCGCGTCGACTTGTATGCAAACCAAATACAACGAAACCAGGGGATGATATGACAGTTTTGGAATGCTTGTTTGTTGGCCGCAAGCAGCAGCATACTTAAATCGCGTAGGGCCATTTGCCCAGGCTGCCGCAAGGACGACAAGCCAGGCTAATGCAGCTGGTGTCCATGAAGGGTTCATTGCGTGCTGAATATGAAAGATTGCCACAAAGACTCTTGCCCTGACGGATGTGCATTGTAAGGAAGGAAACGGATGAAGAGTTAGCTCCGCGGTGCATGGAACGCTAAGTAAGGATGATGGACTGTAAGCGTTAATATTCGGAGCAGGGATTTCTGTCTTTTCGCTCGGTTCTGAAAGTCTAACGTCGATTGCGCATCCCGTTTGTTCGGGGAACGTACTTAGATCTGATACGGCTCACCCGATTGGCAATAATGCTTTCTATGCTTGCATAACCATTTTGTAAACACAGACCATTATGCCAAATCTTTGCTGTAATGCCTCTGGCCCAGATGACATTGCATGTGCAACATGTCAAATAAACTCTGCTGCCCTTCTGCAGTGCACTTCAATCCTATATTTGTACATAATATTCGTGTAATATGAAAGGTGACTTCTTGCCAGCAGGGTAATGATCGGAGACCTACTTATGGCATCCCATGGATTATGCGGCATGTATCCGCATCATTTGTTCTGTGTAATAGAATTATTTTAAAAGAAAAATCTCGAAGAGCTATCCTGTTGGTATTTCATGGCTGGACTTCCAGTGCTCCATCCGTACCCAGTGCGGGGCCCGCCCGTCGCCTGCGTAGCTTCGCAAAATTTCGCAAACATTCCTCGTT
>NW_003307632.1:142655-144931 GCF_000143455.1 Volvox carteri f. nagariensis
CGTGTTGGAGGATATTGCTGAAGAAGTCAGGCAGCAGTCTCAAGAGAGTGAAAAGCGAAGCTTGCGCCCATCAGAAGTGCGGGCACTATTGGACAAGCTTATGGCCATCGAGGAATGGGAGCAATGGGAGTCTGGTTGCGTGTGGTCAAAAGATGATGACACAGATGAAGTTTCATCAGACGAGGCGTAGCAAAGACGTCCTGGATAATAACGACCGGGTAGAGGAGGATTGATCAATTGGGGCTCATGGGAGTAGGAAATGACTGTTTGTGTTGTGCTGATAGTGTCAGAGAATTTATTCTGTTAAGTGTTTTGGTTGTGTTTTGGAGTTGCAGCATTAATAGGCCAGATAACATGTGGATTATTCATTTAGTAAAGCAGACTGAGGGATTGTGGGCTGAGAGCTGAGATTCCTTGTGTGATGTGTGATAGTAACGTATGAAGAGTATGTGAAAATTGTAATCCCCTGAGCTTCTATGCATCCCATATATTTCTGTACACAAATGACACATGTAAACAACATCCTGGCAAGTATACAGCATAGCCTAAACAAGGTCAGGTATAGGCTGTCATGTAAACATGAAGGCCTATTATGTGATGCCTATAGCAGTCTTGTAATAGGCACTCGTGTACACACGCACCTGTATAGGCACTGTTGTTTACAACATCACATGTAGACACATCTGTATACCAGTCATGTTTACCACATAGCCTAAACAAGGTCAGGTATAGGCTGTCATGTAAAGGCCATTGCATATTACGTGATGCCTATAGCGGTCTTGTAATAGGCGCTCATGTACACACGCAGCTGTATAGGCACTGTTGTTTACAACATTACCTGTAGACGCATGCATATACCTGGCAAGTATACACCACAGCCTAAACAAGGTCAGGTATAGGCTGTCATGTAAAGGCCATTGCATATTACGTGATGCCTATAGCGGTCTTGTAATAGGCGCTCATGTACACACGCACCTGTATAGGCACTGTTGTTTACAACATCACGTGTACACATATCTGTATAGCTTGGAAGTATACCGCATAGCATAAAGAAGGTCAGGTATTCTACATATATACAGGGTCCTCTATTAGGCAAACATGTACATATGTCCCTCTTTAGGTCTGGGCCTTTATTTCTCGTATAATACGTGTACACCTAACTGGCCTATATACCTTTCACCTATTTTCCCGAATATCTCGCCTATACAATGCCCGAAAAAATACAGACGTAGCGCGGGAAGCATCGTTCGCCAATATTAATTAAAGGCCTCTAACACTGCAGGAAAATTTTAGTAGAAGATTTAGAACTATGTATGTATTTAGTTTTAGCGTTTGTTCCTGCTTTGAGGGCGTGAAATGCCGTGTCATTGTCCCTAATAAGTCATTGTCCCGGCATTTCAATTGTCGCCCATAAGCATGAACCAGGCCACCAACTCACAAGCTTACATGCAACAACTAAAACCAGGCAATACTAGCTACGCAAGCTATGCTAGGACAAACTTTTGAGACGACCAGAGCAACATGAAGTGGTGTCAAGCCGATGTCCCCAAGCAACTGCTTTGCATCCATGTCACTAGATTGGCGCAATAGGTTGACAAGGTCGTCCATATGGCACCTTTCCTTGGACAAGGCATCCTCCAATTGGCGCGTGCACGCGGTAAATTGACTTAGATTGTTTGCCCTGGCAAACTTATGTACTCCAAACTCATCCACTGGACGATGCTGGCTGTATTTCTTGCGTGGGCGATCTTGTCGCCGACGGGCGATGTTGTCCAGGGCGTTCCGGTCAAACTCGTAGGCGCCGACCTCATTACCGTTGTCCATGGACATTGTGTTGGAAGGATACGTTAAGGTTCAGATAAAATGAAGAAATGAAGAAGCGCTCCTTCATAGTATGGAGATGGTAGAATCTTCAAGCAACTTTTGAACGACCAGGGAGAGTTGCTGATAGGCGAATTTGCATGAAGCTGTAGAATTCCTTTATTCTTTCAAGGTAAATGAATGCTTATGTATTCGTCCGTTAGTAGCGTGAAGCTTTGAACACTCTTTGTACGGCAGATTCGGCACAATGTTTTGCCTCATTGCGATGTTGCCTGAAAATTTTGAACAGAAGGGATCACTGCTCATGCTGGTGCAGCAAGACATGTAAGGAGATGGCCTGGTCACAATCCAGCAGTCATATATCGACAATCTCAAGCTATGACAACTTGTTACATGTGTCTGTAATAAAAAAGGGACTTTGCGATGGTGTGGGGAGCTCTTTGAGTGGTGGGACT
>NW_003307632.1:144981-147136 GCF_000143455.1 Volvox carteri f. nagariensis
TAGATTTTTATGCCGCTACCGCCTAACCCACGTTGCACGTATCAACGTACCTGTGTACCAGAGAGCACAGGTACTCAGGGACAAGAAACATGCCATCGGCCGGTCAGGTCTCAGCCTTCCTTGGATACAGGCCATGGAAAAGGTTAAGAATCTGCAAGGTCGGTGTATGCAAGCTTGTATTTTCCCAAAATGTTGACCCAATGGCATCACACTATATGCATGTCTTGCATTTTTTTGCAAACAGATGAAGCAGCCTGGGGCATGGAGGGTGCAAAGTACCTGCAGCAGTGCCTTACAGAGCAGCTGGTGGCTGCCTGGGGCCCCAGGCAGCCCCCAGACACCCCCGGGGGTGTCTGCACAGGATCTGGATCATGCCAAGGTAGGCTCGCTGGTTACATAGGTTAATGATACAGTGCTAGCAGGTTTAGCAGTGATAATTTAGCTAGTTGTTGACTATGCTATGCATGTGAACTTCACACTTGTAGGTTGTCATCAGGCGTATGGGATGTCTTTACTACGCCCCACTTCACACCGTCACTTACATCCGTGGTGGCGGCCTGGCTAAGTCCCTTTTCAAGACCCAGGCATGCCCAGTGTGCGACATTTCAATCCTGAACAACGACACCCCAGGGGGCTATGGTGTGTGGTACGGACGGGTAGGCAAATGGAGGTTTGGTTTCCATTCGTTGTGTGTATGTACTTCAGTTCTCTGGAGTTTGCTCATATGTGCATGGCCCTTGTGTGCAGGTGCAGCTACTGCTCAGCGTACTCTACAAAGACAAGGTAGCAGATGTGGTGTATGTTAAGTGGTTTGAGACCTGCAGCACTCCGACAAACTCGAACAGAAAACCGCACAGCATGCACGGCTAACAGAGGAACTCACGAAAGCAGGCTGGACGGTGCACTACACCGAGGCGCAAATTGTCACCCTGGGAAGTACTGGGACTCTAACCAACACACTAAAACCGCTACTATGCAGACTCGGCTCGTCCGCTGAGCAGGCCCAGAAGACCTGCCTGCACCTCCACCGGCAAACAATCGAAGCAGCGGGCACGATTATCCGGGCGCGGCGAGTAATGGAGGGTACAGTCAAGTAACAGGTACAACCCGAACGGTTTCCCACGGTGGTGCGGGCATACAGGAGCGGCTACGCCGCCCCTCAGTTCCCCACCCCCTTAACACACGCCAGGCCCCGGCCGGCGTACTATTATTATTATTATTATTATTAAGTGGTTTGATGCTCCAGAAGATGAATGGAACCGTGAACTGAATCTCCGTCCGCTGCGATGGCAGAGGTAATAAAAGTAGTTTACACACAGTCGTAATTTCAGTTGTATACCTCCCTCTCTTGCACTAACACTAACCATTGATTGTCCACACAACCTCACTTCCAGGGTGACTGGAAAACCAGCAGCAGCTTATGGGTGTATCCCATTTGAGACCATTATCAAGAGAGTGTGCATTGTTCGGATCTCCCAAGTTAAAGTCAAACGTACACGTGGTTCCTCCAGCAGAAGCATGGATGATGTGGAAGAGTCCATGGGCAATCCAGTTCCCACAGCACAATTTGTGCTCAACGAGCTCAATGGCGGCCCACCCCATGGCCTTTTGCCAGTCGTGTTGGAGGATATTGCTGAAGAAGTCAGGCAGCAGTCTCAAGAGAGTGAAAAGCGAAGCTTGCGCCCATCAGAAGTGCGGGCACTATTGGACAAGCTTATGGCCATCGAGGAATGGGAGCAATGGGAGTCTGGTTGCGTGTGGTCAAAAGATGATGACACAGATGAAGTTTCATCAGACGAGGCGTAGCAAAGACGTCCTGGATAATAACGACCGGGTAGAGGAGGATTGATCAATTGGGGCTCATGGGAGTAGGAAATGACTGTTTGTGTTGTGCTGATAGTGTCAGAGAATTTATTCTGTTAAGTGTTTTGGTTGTGTTTTGGAGTTGCAGCATTAATAGGCCAGATAACATGTGGATTATTCATTTAGTAAAGCAGACTGAGGGATTGTGGGCTGAGAGCTGAGATTCCTTGTGTGATGTGTGATAGTAACGTATGAAGAGTATGTGAAAATTGTAATCCCCTGAGCTTCTATGCATCCCATATATTTCTGTACACAAATGACACATGTAAACAACATCCTGGCAAGTATACAG
>NW_003307632.1:147186-327536 GCF_000143455.1 Volvox carteri f. nagariensis
ATCACATGTAGACACATCTGTATACCAGTCATGTTTACCACATAGCCTAAACAAGGTCAGGTATAGGCTGTCATGTAAAGGCCATTGCATATTACGTGATGCCTATAGCGGTCTTGTAATAGGCGCTCATGTACACACGCAGCTGTATAGGCACTGTTGTTTACAACATTACCTGTAGACGCATGCATATACCTGGCAAGTATACACCACAGCCTAAACAAGGTCAGGTATAGGCTGTCATGTAAAGGCCATTGCATATTACGTGATGCCTATAGCGGTCTTGTAATAGGCGCTCATGTACACACGCACCTGTATAGGCACTGTTGTTTACAACATCACGTGTACACATATCTGTATAGCTTGGAAGTATACCGCATAGCATAAAGAAGGTCAGGTATTCTACATATATACAGGGTCCTCTATTAGGCAAACATGTACATATGTCCCTCTTTAGGTCTGGGCCTTTATTTCTCGTATAATACGTGTACACCTAACTGGCCTATATACCTTTCACCTATTTTCCCGAATATCTCGCCTATACAATGCCCGAAAAAATACAGACGTAGCGCGGGAAGCATCGTTCGCCAATATTAATTAAAGGCCTCTAACACTGCAGGAAAATTTTAGTAGAAGATTTAGAACTATGTATGTATTTAGTTTTAGCGTTTGTTCCTGCTTTGAGGGCGTGAAATGCCGTGTCATTGTCCCTAATAAGTCATTGTCCCGGCATTTCAATTGTCGCCCATAAGCATGAACCAGGCCACCAACTCACAAGCTTACATGCAACAACTAAAACCAGGCAATACTAGCTACGCAAGCTATGCTAGGACAAACTTTTGAGACGACCAGAGCAACATGAAGTGGTGTCAAGCCGATGTCCCCAAGCAACTGCTTTGCATCCATGTCACTAGATTGGCGCAATAGGTTGACAAGGTCGTCCATATGGCACCTTTCCTTGGACAAGGCATCCTCCAATTGGCGCGTGCACGCGGTAAATTGACTTAGATTGTTTGCCCTGGCAAACTTATGTACTCCAAACTCATCCACTGGACGATGCTGGCTGTATTTCTTGCGTGGGCGATCTTGTCGCCGACGGGCGATGTTGTCCAGGGCGTTCCGGTCAAACTCGTAGGCGCCGACCTCATTACCGTTGTCCATGGACATTGTGTTGGAAGGATACGTTAAGGTTCAGATAAAATGAAGAAATGAAGAAGCGCTCCTTCATAGTATGGAGATGGTAGAATCTTCAAGCAACTTTTGAACGACCAGGGAGAGTTGCTGATAGGCGAATTTGCATGAAGCTGTAGAATTCCTTTATTCTTTCAAGGTAAATGAATGCTTATGTATTCGTCCGTTAGTAGCGTGAAGCTTTGAACACTCTTTGTACGGCAGATTCGGCACAATGTTTTGCCTCATTGCGATGTTGCCTGAAAATTTTGAACAGAAGGGATCACTGCTCATGCTGGTGCAGCAAGACATGTAAGGAGATGGCCTGGTCACAATCCAGCAGTCATATATCGACAATCTCAAGCTATGACAACTTGTTACATGTGTCTGTAATAAAAAAGGGACTTTGCGATGGTGTGGGGAGCTCTTTGAGTGGTGGGACTGTGGAAATCCAGTTTGTTTCGCCCGTAACAAGTTTGTTACGGGCGAAACAACGTCCCTCTGAAACGTTTGGATATGCCTATGCAACACATTTCCTCAATTTCATGAACTGCAAGTATTCTAATCCAACATCACCCCAATCTCAGTGTAAACTAGTCTCCAAATGTGCCTGCACAAGACTGTCACCCCTGTCACCCGGCATTCACATTGCCGTAACCTCCTCAAGCTTGTCGGGGTGTGACACGTGGGCATGAACCTTGTGACAATGGGCATTGTCACAAAGAAACTGGTTGCATTCAGAAATGCATTTTTGCTCATGCCAGGTTACCGACATCGGTTACCGATTACTGGGGACGGTTAACGGATAACGGTTCGCCCGGTAATCCTACCGACCGGTTACCCATCTCGTTAACTGGACCCGTTAGGTCGGAACCAGGCCGGAACCGGCCTGGAGTATGCCATTGGGTACCGTCAATGAGCCATGAGCTTGCCATGCCCGGCCAGTGGACCCTCGGGTCCATGCATCAATGGCACTGGATCTTCACAACGGCACGCCATGGACTTTACGGGTGGGTTGCTATGTGCTTTTGCCTGGTTCATGGTTGGGTGCCCACCCATCTCCTTTGACAATTGAGACTGCTGCTGCTGGCTGTAGGCACGGACACCTCAGGACTGCAACAGCAACACAAGCCCCAGCCAGGAACCTCCATCATCGAAATCTCATCTGATCGCAGCGATGATGATGATGGTGGTGGGTTGGTGTTGCTCAGTGCAGCATCGCCTCACCATGCCTTGTACCTGCTGTTGCCAGGTGTTCCATCCAATCATAACACCTATAATCACTGGCTACTGCCCAATGCTCTGTCAACTCCTCAAAATATAAACACAATCCCTTGCATCCCTGGTTCCCCTTCCTCCTCATCCAGGCAGCTCGGTGAATCTGCTTGATCCAGGGGGAGTACCACCGAGCGCCCCGATACGGATTCATCCCTGTGTACTTGGTGGTGCACCCATCCATCTCCGCTGATGGCTCCAGTCACCCAACAGCCCTGGTTTGCCCAGAGGGTTGCAAAAAGGGTCTAATCCCCCAATCCTGGGGGTTGGTAGTGGTCAGCCATCCTCCCATCCTGGCTGGGTGACTGACTCCCATCTTAAGGGCCGGTGCTAATCCCATCCCTCGAGACAGGTTTCCCATCGTGCCAGCCAGGGTTCCATCCCCAATCCCTTCGGCCAGGGTTTCCAATCCCCTCCTACAGCTGTGTTCCCCCAATCCTCATCCTGCCAGCCAGGGTCCCTTCCCCATCCCTTCGACCAGGGCCATCCCCATCCTGCAGCTGTGTTCACAACCGAAAGCTGTCAGCCAGGGTCCCATCCCCATCCCTTGCCAGCTACAAACCTACTCCTTACGTTTACACAGGTGCTGTGATATCGGCTTTCTCTTTAGGCGTAAATCAGGGGAATGACCAGGGTTTTCTATTTCCGCGAGGTATTTTTCTCTTGCTCTATGGCTTATTCCCTCTAGCGTCAAATTCCGAAGCAGACTGAAGCGACAAACGCTCTTTGAAGCGGATCTCGGCCGAGGGAGAACTCGCAGCACAGAGGTTTATGTATAGGTTTATGAGTGTCGAGGAGGCAGAGCAGTGTCTTGAAGCTGTTTCAAGCAGCAGCCGGACCCCATGACCAATGAATGTCGAGCGCTGGACCAGATCACCTAGCAGCAAATCAGAAAGTGAGTTCCTGTCAAAGTTTGTGTTGGTTTCATGTCAGGGTTACAAATAGGCTGGTTGGGTGCTCACCAAGAATTGCATGGTTTTGCGACATTGTGTTAATTGTGTGCTTCAGTATAGCAACCTGTCCATTTTTACTCCACTAAGCCTATATGTCTATAACTAACTGACTGACACATGTCCCGCTGCTGTTGCAGTCAACCACCTTGGACGTGGTGAAGCAGTGGGCGACAGATGTGGGCGGTGGAGATTGCAACAGCCATGATGACAGCAAAGGCCTCAAAGCGCAGCCGTTCTGCACCTGATGTCGTCTTGACTGAAGCGGATCATGGAAACAAAGGCAAAGGGGAAGGGGGGCAAGAAACGACGGTGGTAATGGATGCACGTTTATTTTGGGATGAATGCACATGCAATGTGATGGACAGCTGCATTGTCTTCTTTTGTGCAGGTGCCTTTTCTTAGGGCTGAAGGCACGTTCGTATCACATAGTGGACAGGGTCTTGAGACGGCTTGGCTTATAAGCAAATCCGTATCAAGACACTGTTCATCATGTGATAAGAACACGCCTTCCTAGTTAGGATTGGAGGCGCGTCCATATGGCGCGATGGACATTATGAAAAAGCTTAATTTTGCGCTAAAAGGGGCCTTCAGATCACGTGATGTACATGTTTCATTTTATCGAGACTGCTTCATTTTGGGCTGAAAGGGGCCTTCATATCACGTGATGTACGCGGTTCTTTTTATGGAGACTGCTTCATTTCACGGATGGCCACAACAACAAATTATTATGCTGTGGTTAGTATGGCAGAACAAACAAGGGTGTTCTGTCAAAACGCCCATGGTTTGGAACGCGGGATAATGAAGAAGGACGGCGTGCACCAGTGGTTCACCCCCAGCATAGGTGGTTAGCTGCACAGTCGGGCACCAATATTCCACGTTAAATACGCCAAAGTGCACAGCCCGATAAGCTTATGATAAGCCAGGCGTTCCGATTGGAATGCTTTTGAGTCGACTTGGACAACTGCACAAGATTTGCTCCTATGTACTACCACATTTTGTCCCATGCGCAGAGTTGCGTGGAGTTGTGCCACAACGAAACAATGAAGACTGGAAATCTTCTCAGGATTGTGCATAGTGGCTTCGGGATGCGGTACGGCATGATGTGACCGGCCGTCTTCCCGGCCAGCATGTGATTACACCGCCAGTAGGGACTGCAGGATACACACAAACGTTCTGGCCTTGTTCACAGTGTCCCAAACTCTGCCTTGGAAAGCGAACACTTTGTTTAGCGCAAACTACAAAGGACTGTTCACGAATGACTGGCCCTATTTACCTTTTGCCAGCAGGAAGCGATTTGCTTGCTGATGAAGTATTTTGGAAATCTGTTAGCATGGTTTTGTAGGCAAATAGGGCCGGTCATCAGTGAACAGATGTTTGTCAAACAGCTCGACGATCTTTCATTATCTCCTCTGTTAAGGCATATGTTGGCGCATACGTTGGTGCCGTGGATGTGTGTGGGCCGGACAAGGTAAGAATGTTGTTCTGACTGTGGAACTGGCGGAGTGCACCAACGGTTCACTTCTCTCCTCATTTACACCAAGTCGCTTTCCATGCCATGTAATTAAAATAGGATATCCTGCAATGGTTGACGAGTCGAAATGCATGGGCCGGGTGAAGTCCAAGACCCACGTCGAGAGCAAGCATTGGCTGCACCTATTGCACTGGCGCTGCAATATGGCGCTGCAATATGGCGGCCTGCGTCTGTTCATCCAAAGCAATACATAGGAATGGTACATGCCAGATTTCATCTTGGACCTGGTGCACGAGCTTTTTGCACCGGGCTGCATCGACCTGGATCCGTGTTCTTGTGCTGCTGCAAACACGCGGGTGCATGCCACTTCCATATACGATGAGGCGACGGATGGACTGGCAGAGGGCAATGAATGGTGATGAAATGTGATTCTCAACCTGCTATTGGTGTACGGAAAGGACACAGCCTCCAAGGGCTATTTTTTGCGAGATGTGTGTGGGAGTATCAGGCGGGGAATGTGAGGCAGGCCGTGGTGCTATTGAAGGCAGGTTTAGGCTACAGCTGGTTCAATGATGTGCTGAACTGGCTAGTCTTTTCTCTGGGAGCGCCTTTCGTTTGTCCAGCAGGTGGGCACTAGTGATGAGCTTCAATGGGGAGCCCGTGCACAGAATCCACACGGCAGTGTCATTGCCTATATGGGCCACTCGGGGAACGACTTGGTCATGGATGTGGTCATGCGGGGGGTTTCCTGTCATAGATCTGGTCATGTTGCCTCATGACCACTCATGAGGCCTCATGACCGGTCATGTTACCGGTCATGAGGCAGAGTCATGGTCATGACAGTTGTCATGCTCCTTGTGCAGCATGACTGATCATGAATCACCACTCATATGTGTAAATTCAGTCATGTTCCCAATGGTCATATGCTGGCTATGTGTTCATGTTTTGTTCCTTTCTAAAAAATGCCCTGCCGTTTAAAGGTTCGTCACCTTGTTTAGTCGCATTGGGAGCATGCCAGGCATGAACTCGTGGGCACATGGCAGGCCTGTCCCCCCCACGGTAGGGGGTGAGGAGGGCAGTAACACTGCATGAATTAAATGAGTCAAGCCCTGGTTTGTTGTGTTGTTTGCAATGAGTGCCAGCCATTTGTGTGAAGCAAAAGTGCATGGATGACACTGATGTTAGACTAAACCCTAAAACCCTAAAACCCTAAACCCCTAAACCCCAGTCTAGATTCAGTGCTGCCAACTCATAGAACTTCCTTGTGTTTGTGTTTGGTTTGCTATGGGACGCGACTTATAAGCAGAGGTCTAACAATTGAATGCATGGCGGCCTGGTGAGATGGCTGATGTTGGTGCATGCACTGATGATGGCCAGGCTTTTGGCAGACAGCAGTGGAGCAGCCTGCAGGGGCCGCTTTTGGTGAGATGTGCTCATGTGTGTCAAGTGGGTAATGTGAGGCCCGATGTGGTGCTGGTGAACATGGGCATGGGCTATACCTGGACAGCTGATTATGGTGCTGTTGGGCAGGGGTGCCTTGCTTTGTGAAGACATCTCTCGGTGTTTGGTTTACCATATTGCTGACCCATGAGTTGAAGTGTGTGAGCAAAATCGACCATGACAACGTGCATGTTTGGCACTGGCTTTGGCCACCATTTAAACATTTTCATCAGACGCTGTGAGATGCACCATAAGTAACAGCACACCAAGTAAGCAACTATGGACAACTACACGATCCATCCTTGGTCTGTTGCAGTCCTGTCAGTATTCCCAATTCTGCACCTGCAGCCTCATTTTACAGCAGAACACCCAATTCTAATCCTCCAACTGTGTTCCCAATCCTATGGCAGCGAGCTCATCCTAAACTTGCGAAAGCCTGCAATCCCCATCGTGCCAGCCAGGGTCCCATCCACATCCTTGGCCAGGGTTCCCAATCCCATCCTTGGTCAAGGTTTCAATCCCCATCCCTCTGACAGGGTTCCCATCCCCATCCTCACCCCAATAGCAATCCCCATCCTAAAAGTAGTGTAGCACCCATAATCCCTAATCCTTGCCTTGGGCCCCACATCCCATCCTGACGTCGTCACCCTTTTCCCCATCCCACCTGACCAGTACCTGCGCCCAATCCCCAATCTTTGCAACCCTCTGAAACGTGTAATGCCTCGAGGTGGCCTAGCCTCTAAAGATTGTTCCTGGACATTCGTTTGTCCGTAAAAAGTGGATAAACGACTCGGCCACTCAATAAAAGAGATTGAGGGAGAGAATGACTGGACGATTTTCGCCATATATGGAATAGGGTTGATGCCTCTCATTTCACATGGGGGCGCAGCTGCTGGGCTAATCCGCCTTTCAGCATGATACTTAAGGTGCTCCTGCATAGGGTTGGCACTCATCTAAAGTCGTTTTTCTAATCTAATTATTTCTCTTGAGAATCTCATTGAGAATTTAGAAGGTCTTTTTTGGCACTTGAGGAGACGGTTGGGTCGTTATCTAATGTACGGCACTATAATTCTTTATAAATCTTTAGAAGCCATATATTTCCTTACTAGACACTCAGAACAAAATTGAATACCGAAAATGGCAGACACTAGCACTGCCCCAAACCAGGGGCAGAGCCAGGAGCTGACCCGCGAGCAGCGTGAGACGGTTAAGCAGTTGGCGGCAGAGGTGTATGCGGGCAATGGTGAGGGCAGCACTGAGGAGCAGAGGGAGCGCAATAAGGCGGCAAAGAAGGGGGTCTTGTTGAAGGAGTTTGGAAACCTCCTGCTGGCCGGGGTACCGGATGAGTGCCGTGATTTCATGCCAACGCTGACTGCGCGCAAGGAGGTCGAGCAGACGGTTGGCAAGTCGAAGGTGAAGAAGGTTGAGCTGGCCGGGCTGCCGTTGCGCCTGAAGTTTTGGACGGTGCATATGGCGGATTCGTATCCGGCCCTGGCTTTCGTGGCCAACCGCGTCCTCCGCATGCACGCAACCACCTGCGCATCAGAGCGCAACTGGTCGCTGTGGGGCAACCTGTTCCACAAGGCCCGCAACCGCCTGGGGCAGATGCGTGCGATGAAGCTCATCTTCATCCGCCAGAACGACAGCTACGCGGCCAAGCGCAACGCCCTGTCGGATGAGGAGGTGGTGATGCAGCTGCTGGCCGGGGAGGAGGAGGAGTGAAGTAGCTAGGGATTCAAGTTGTTCGGTCGGCATTGGTAGCAGTCTATGTCTGCTGAACTTGGCCAGCATGGGATCTTGATGGCATACCATGTCGGCTTTTGTGCATTGCCAGGGCTTAGGAATGATGATCTGGGCCCTGATTCGTTGAAACTTTAACCCTTAGGATATGGAGTTTAAGAAGCATCAAAGGGATAAGCGCCTGTGGCGTGTACTCGACCGTCCAGTGCACCCTCGCATGCTGTGACCCATGGGTCAATACTGCGGCGGAGTATAATTGCTTGTTTCTGTCGTGCAATTGTGCTTCGCAACGTCCCAAAACTTAATTATTATAACAAATATACCATACAGAATCATCCTACAAAGTTTCAGAGCCAGTCATGCATTTCCCAGAAAGCTGCCAAAACTTGAGATTAGAATATAACCCATTCTATTGAGATCTAATGAGATCTCAATAGATTGAGATGAGAAGACTTTTTTTTCTAAACTTAGGGGTTACCCTACTCCTGCATGCCGAGGCTTGCAAGGCCCACACTGGCCGACCAGGGATTGGTGGGCCAGGTCACCACTGACGGCGCATGGTTTGAACCCGTTGTTCATGGAGTCATGATGTTGGGCCAGGCTGTGGACCTGTTCCTGCCAGGCCCCAACGGCAACACGGACCCAAAAGGTGCAGCGGCATGGGCAACCCTTGCGCTCCTCATTGATTTCTCTGGCCCCAGCAAAACACGCATCCGTGTCCCTGTTGATCCGGTCACCTGCCATCCATAGATCTAGCCGCATGTGCAGAAGCCTTGTTGGGGCACCTGGGGGACTGCATCACCACAGACCTCCAAGCCCTTGCTGTGCAACTGGTGCAGGAGCCACCAGAATCACTGGCAGCCAGGACCACCAAGGAGTATGCTGCCATGTGGCGCCAGTTTCACAGCTGGTTGGAGGCACACATTTTTCCAGGAGACATCTACTCCACCCCAGGGGAGCTGGTAGCCCTCTACCTGCTAGTGGAGGGCCCTGAGGCGCGTCTAGACTACCTGATGATGGTGGCAGCGGTGGCTATCATGTTTGCCGGCTTCTTCCGGTTCAACAATCCTGCTGAACTTTACGTGCATGAGGACTTGCTGTTGATTTCTGCATCCCACATGGAAATCTTCATTCCCCACTCGAAGATAGACCAGCTTATGCGGGGCCACTGGGTAGTCACTCCGGGGGCCCATGCTGCCCGATAGGTCTTAGTGAGCGCTTGCTGGAGCTAGGCGACTACTGCAGACGGCCAGTAACGAAGGCGTGGGACCGCTCCTCTGACCAGTCCAATGGATGCAGTGCAGTGGGTACCTCTCAGGTCCCCTGACTGGTACACGGGAAGCACCAGTGCACTCCTTGTCGTACGCGGCCTTCCGCACACGACTGCTAAAAATGGTACCCCTGGCAGGCATCACGTGAAACATCATGGCTCACTCCATGCGTATAGGCGGGAGCAGCATGGCAGCGGACCGTGGAGTGCCAGCGGAAATGTGCAAGGCACACGGCTGTTGGCGCACGGACACTATGGTACAACACTACATGTGGCGCGACATTGCGGCCAAACTTGAAGTCTCCCGCCGCCTAGGCCTCGCCGGTGAGTGGGTACCTCTTTGTTCTGCAGTGCAAGGGCCCTTGGCAGCTGTTCTCCCCGCTTCCTGTCTCTACAACCCTTTGCACGGTCAGCCAGCATGTTCGAGTCGGCAGAGCCATGAGAATACGGTTAAGGGAGACAGAAGCACAGAATTGTTGACTTAGATATGATGGAGTGAAGTGATTGGAGTCTCTAAGTTTGGTTCTGTGCGACTGTCGTACAACCGTATTGGAATGGCGAGTATTACTTGCTTCAGCTCCTTCATTACAGGCATTCTGCCTTTCACTCAGTCGAGCTTCAGCTTGTAGCTGACAGTTTCCCGCCCACCTTCCCCCCATGGACTCGTGGTCGCTACTTCTTCCTCCATCCCCCCTTTCTTTTCCCTTCTCCACCGGTCAGTCACAGACACCTCCGCACCGGGCTCGGCTAGCGGCGGACTGGTGGAAAACGCTCACTGAGGGGTGGCTAGACAGCAGGCGGGTCGGGAGTTGAGGAGGAATTGGTTGCGGTTGGGTCTTTCAGCCTAGTAGTGTGGCCTTGAGAGTCCTGGTGGGAGGTGTTCACTGTAGGGGTGTTCTTGCTCGGGCTTCAGGATGTGTGAAACAGGGGGGTGTATCTTCGCCCGTGGCAGCTACCCTGCGAAACCCTGCCTTCCCCGGTATTTCGGGGCACCCTCCTCCAGTCACCCTAGTCAACTTCTCAGTGGATCGCTCAGGTTCCGCACCCACCACCAGCATCCAACGGAATCTGCCGGGTCGACAGCGGTGCAACTCCATTCCTGATCGGCTCGCAGGTTAACTTTATCCCAGGTCACCACCGTCCATCAACTAAGGGCGCAATGCCTTCCACCATCGGAAGGACTTTGACCCTAACGGGTACTGATCCCGGGATCTCCCGGGGGCAATGGTCGCGCCTTACCAGTGGTGCCAAACCCTCTATATGTTCGGGTCGCCGTTGCGTGAGTTTGTTGTGGTGGTCGTTGGGCGTCCTCTGGTTTCGCGTTTTGCGTCGTCTGTCGTGCACGTGTTGCCCCCTGGGGGAAAAGGGTTGTCGGCTGCCGTAGTCACGTGGCCGTGGTTGGCTGGGGTTGTGTTCTACTGAAGTGTAAGGGCCCTTGGCAGCTGGTCTCCCCGTTTTCCGTCTCTACCATTCTTTGCACGGTCAGCCAGCACGTTTGAGTTGCCAGGGCCATGAGAATATGGTTTAGGGAGGCAGGAGCACAGAATCCATATCTCAGCAACTAGCCATAATCTCACGCTCCCAACAATGTCGTGGGTCTCCCCAGGAATTGATTCCAGGACCTTTAAATGTATAAGACAGTAATGTCGACCAGACCAGACCGTAGCAATATAGTCATGGCCAGCGGCCAGTGGGAAGAGAGCACAATGCGCCATGCCATTCTCCATGCCATGCCTCCACAGTAAGCCATCACCATCGAGTTCGCGATGTATCAGCCCAACTTAACGACCCCACAGCTCATGCTTATGCTGTGGGAGAAGGAGAACAACCTCAAGACCCAAGCAAGCAAGACCAGCCTGGTGGGAGCTGTCGGCCCTGGCTGTGCCGCCAGTAGAGTCGGCAGCTGCAGGTGACGTGGGGGCCGGCGACACCTTGCCGCTACTGCGGACAGCCTGGTCACTACATCTGCGAGTGCCCCGTTAAGCAGGCGGACGTCACTGCAGCAACGCATTCGAGCAGCTGCACACAACTGGCAACATCAGTTGAGGTCTGGTCTGGATTGACACTACTGAAATCAGCGGTATAAGGTCCTGGGATCGATTCCTGGGGAGACTCCTGAATTTGTCGGAAGCACGCGATTATAGTTAGATGCAGAGATGCGGAATTGAGGTCAGAGATAATTTGCCGAATTCTCCAACTCTTCGGATATTCGGGTAAATGACAGAGGTGGGATCACTGAAGGCTGGATCCACCACCTTGGATTTACATTTCGTATGGTGTAGTACAGTGTGGTAGTGGTGGGATTGACAATGTGATAAAGCGACCCAGAAGCCTCCCACTCTGTAACATTACATCACATTACATTACAGTCGAGGCAGCCGCAACCACCACTGTGATGGAAGCGGCAGGGGCACTGGCAGCGGCAATGGCGGTAACAGCTGGGGCGACGGAGCATGCGAACCGAGCATGCGAACCCAGCCGTGCTCGATGCGGCAACAGCTGCCGCAACAGTGGTGACATTGCAGGCGGCAACAATGGCAGCGGCTCAGGCAGCAGCAGAAGCAGCTCATGCCAGAGCCGTGCCACAGTGCTGGTCATCAACGGCAGTGACAGCAGCTCACGAGTCATCCTCGACTCAGGTTCACGGGTGACCGCTCCCTGCTGCACAACCATGTCCCCGCCGGCACGCCATGGCTGATCGAGTGGGGCAACAACCAGCCGGCCGATGTCATGGGAACAGGGAAGCTGCACCTGCATACACGCAATAGACACAATGTCTGGCTGCACAATGTGCTGCACGTCCCCAGCTCGGGCCTCACCCTGACATCTGTCGACCTTCTCATGACATGTGGCTGCTCAATCACATTCAGCACAGACAAGACGGGCTGCTGGTTCTCACACATCGGCCTCCTGCACAACAGACCGTCTATCACCACATGGAGTGAGTGTGGGCACTATGCATGGACGTGGACCTGCAGGCGCCGACCGACGTCACCGTCAATGCCCTCGGCACCATGGGCGACAGAGCCGGGGGGCCAGGCTGCAAGTAGCAGCGCTGGAGGAAGTGCCACCGCTGTCCCCAGCACCCGCGGCGGCAGCACCGCCGGCGGCCACACCGATGGAGGCCAGCCGGACGGTAACAGCAACGGCAAAGGGCAACCAGGCAACGGCGGCCCCAGGGCCACCGAATGCTCAGTTGTCGAACTCACGGCAGCACAGCGCCTGCACCACCAGTACAGTCACCCTGATTACCGCGTGCTGGAGCAGCTGATCAGCAAGCAGCTGGTGCAGGGACCACAGGTCACTCCAGCAGCACTGTGCCAGGCAGTGGAGGCTGTCTGCAGGGCCTGTGACACCGTGAAGGCCACCGCAACCATCCACCCCAGCTGCCGCAACCGGCCACAGCACACACTGGAGGTCGTACACTCTGACCTGTGTGTGCCCATGCCGACCACATGTAAGAGGGATCAGCTCCCCTGGCATCTCCCAACTGAGTACTCTTGCCTGGTCTTACATTGGTGCGAATTGCTAGGAGGTGGGAACTCCCCGAATCGAATCCGGTTGGGAACAGATCGCACACCAGGCATGATGCAGCATACTCTTACCCCAAAGGTGGATGCCCGGGCGGGCGAGAAGTCTACCAGCTGAGTAAAATCAAAGTCCTCCATCTCGGACGGGGACTGACGAAATGTCACAATAACAAACAAATACACAATCCTACGGGATCTCAAACAACCTAAATCCTACGGGATATGCCTGGGGGCGCCCGAGGATGTTCGCTCGAGGGGGGAGGGAATGTAAGAGGGATCACCTCCATGGGCATCTCCCAACTGAGTACTCTTTGCCTGGTCCTACACCACGGGCCGAGGGGGCACACACTACTCGCTGATGCTGCTGGACAGTGCCACCGGTCTGTCCGCCATCCGCATGCTGGCCAACAAGAGCCAAGTGGGCGAAGTGCTGCAGGGCATGGTGACGCAGCTGGAGGCCCACCCAAACCATGCACGGGTGCACACGCTGCACAGCGACAACGATGGTGAGTACGTCATCGAGCAACTGGAGCAATGGCTGCACCAGCATGGCACTGCACACACCCACTCGGCACCGTACACCAGAGCAGAACGGAGCAGTGGAGCGACTCAACCACACACTCCTCGACCGTGTGTGGGCTATGCTGTACAATGCCGTGCTCTCGGACAGCTACTTGCTGGCGGCTGTGCTCTACACCAACCTCCTGCACAATGTGGCCCCCTCTCAGGGCCAGGAGGCCACGCCATGGGCAGCTTATCACGGCGTCCCCCCCGACGTCAGCCACCTCCACACCTTCGGCTGCCTGGCCTACATCCGCATCCCAGCCAGCCAGCAGGACAAACTCGGTCCTCGCACAAAGGCGGGAACCTACCGCTGACCGGAGCACGGCACGGCCACCCACCGCATCCTCGTCGAGGGCAAGGTGACTGTGAGCAGCGATGTCACCTTCAATGACGACCGCCACGGCTTGGTTCACAACGGGTGGGCACCCCCTTCGGCACTAGCCCCGCCCACCCTGGCGGCAGTGACCCCAACGGTGGCTCTACACCGCCCGCCATGCTGCCGACCCCAGTGGCCACCCCACCCCTGGCGACCCCAACACCACCTCTGCCCCAACACCCGCAGTCAACGGCAGTCCCTGCACACACCGCTGGCCCCGGTCAGTGATGGCCCCCCCCGACAGCAGCTGCTGCTGACAGCACTAAGTGCTCGATGGCAGTGGAGGCAGTGGAGGCAACAGTGCGGCTCACACTGCCAACGACATGCTGGTGATGGCGGACAACCTGCATGTGGTCGTGGCCGCCAAGGCAGCCATCGCCAATTGCTTCTCAGTGCGTGACCCTGGCGAGGCACACTACTACCTCGGCATGAAGATCGTCCAGGATGGCCCCAACCGCTGCATCGTGCTCACGCAGCAGCGCTATGTGAAGCAGCTGCTGCAGTGCCACAGCCTGGAGAACGCCAAGCCGCGCGCCACCCCGCTGCCTCAGGGCACACGTGCTCTGCCAGCCAGTGACGCCCAGCCGACAGTGATTGATGCCAGCGGCTACCGTGTGCTGATGGGCGAGCTGAACTACCTTGCCACCAGCACACGCCTGGACATCACACACACTCTGAGCATGCTCGCGTGACACATGCCCGCCCCCACCAAGGCCCACATGGGGTTCATGCTGGGCGTGCTGTGCTACCTATCTGGCACCCACGCACTTGGGCTGCGGTACTGTGGTGACAGCAGCGGCAACACCAGCAACTCCGGCGGGTACAGCGACACGGACTGGGCTGGCGACCCAGCCACCCGCCAGTCCACCACAGGCTACACATTCTTGCTCGGCAGTGCAGCGGTCAGCTGGAGCAGCCAGTTGCAGCGCACCGTGGCTGCCTCGTCCGTGGAGGCCGAGTACCAGGCCGCCGCAGCAGCCGTGCATGAGGTACTATGTGGCTGCATAAGCTGGCGGGCGACCTGGACCTGTCACCTGGCGCCGTCAACATCCAGCTGGATTCACAAGGCACGCTCAGCCTCGGCAGCAACCCCATCATGTCGGTGCACTCCAAGCACATTGACGTGCACCACCACATCATGCGCGAAATGGCCGTGCACGGTGAGGTTAAGCTCAGCTATTGCACCAACAACAACATGGTGGCTGACATTCTCACCAAGGCACTGGGCGAAATCAAGTTCGTACGCTGCTGCACGGTGCTGGGCGTCACTTAGATCGCCAGAGCACCGTGCGAGGGGGGAGTGGAAAAAATCTTAGGGCTTAGAGGAAGTGTGTCGAGCTAGGAGGGCTCCAAGGGCGCGTGGGCAGGCGCCCGAATGGGCAGCTCAGTGCCCAAAGGGGCACCGTAGGCAGTGCATACGGTGCTGTGCAGTGCTGTTTTCCGTGTGTGTTTGGACTGGGGCACCAGACCGCAAAGCCAACAGGCTGAAGGCTGGCAAGCTGCGATTGTGTCTGCTGAGCATTGAGCAGCCGGCCTGGACCGCGGACTTGGCGGCCGAGCGAGCTCGTCAGTGCTGGCAGTTTGCAGTCAGGCCCCTGGTGCAACTCGAGGGGGCATGCTGGTATGAAGGGTGTGTGCCGTGTCGCCCCGTGGCCTGTGAAAGGCCCCACGTCAGGCTGTTGAGTGGCGGCTGTCAAGGTGCTAGAGTACTGACAGGCCGCCCCTCAGGACAGGCTACCCAAGGTTCCGGATGTAGAAGACTTTCGACTGTTTGGCTGCGTGGCGTATGTGCACATGCCAGACCCAGAGTAAAGGAAGCTGGAGCCGGTTAGCAAGAAGGTGTTCATAGGCTACGAACCGTATTCGAAGGCGCGGCGTGTGCTGCTTCCGGATGGTCGGCCCTATGGCATAAAACGGGGGGTAACCCCCCCTTAAGCGCAACCCAGGGTGTAGGGGTAGGGGTTACCCATGTGACTATGTACGGAGGTGGGTAACCTAACCCCGGGGTAGGGGTAACCCCTTACCGATGGGTAACAAAGGAGTCGGGGTAATATAGTACTTATGGGTAACAGACAGGGTAACCTATGTTTACATTCACCTGCGCCTGCCTACACACGCAAACATACATGTCTTCACCAATCACTTGTGAATGCCCAATTATCAACATTGCCGCACCAAAACATGCCTTGATTTGAAACTTAAACCTAAGGATAAGGCACACAGCTGCAGCCTAGATGCAAGGAGGCGGACGAACACGCGTACGTAGGCAGAGCAAATTGGGGACCACGACAAGCCGCCAGCGAAGCCAATAAATATTCCTATCAAAAGATCCAGGCACTTACCGCCGCTCCGGACCTAAGACCAGGTCGGCCAGTAGCTTAAGTGCCCCGTCCCGACCTGCTAATTCCAGCTCTACGCCCGACCTATGCAACACTATCCAGAGTCTGCTCGTTTTCAGAGCAGGCTCTCCTAAGAGCGTCGAGGGTCTTGGGCGGGTCTGTGCGCGAAGATATCTTGATGGCTTTGACATCCCCGGCCGCTCTGCCACGCTTAACTTGCATTTAAGATTGCATCAATCCCTATTGATTCGCCGTTGCCAGAACACCCACATGTATTGTATACAATCCTGAGTTGAGGGAACCGCATGCCGAAAATTTGGTCAACGGGTCGACTTACGGCCGATTAACGGTAGAGATCTATACCTCTCAATCCTGCTTGTGATACTTCGAGTTCCAGATTGGTTACAGTTTACGAATGCCCGACAAAGATGACATACCTTCCGGTGTGAGCAGGCACATCGCACAAGCGTGGGCGTCATTATAGGGTTGCTACTGTATTGCGTATTAATACGCCTGGAATACGCGCGTATTATTACACCGAATACGCCGAGAAGTTTGATGTTTTAAAGCCGGCATAATGCTGGGGTGTTCCTGGCGGTGTTCCTATTACGGAGTAGAGGGTAGGACAAACTGTCGGGCAGAGCAATTCTTTTGTCAGGAATAAAATCCAGGCTAATTCTGCGACAGAGCTCCTCCCTAATTCCAGCCCGGATCCTACCCTCCTTACGGAGGCCCCTCACGGGATCGGAATCTCGGAATTTGACCTCATGAATTCCCAAGGAATTCCGGGCCAAATCCCATCGGGATTTGAGGATTTGAACCCCCCAAAACAATTATCATCATGCAACATGGCCATGCAAAGAATTCCATGCGCAGCCGTTACAATATATTGCATATCTTCTAGCGGCATGTTATGCTCGTTCCAGTCAGTCCTCGCGCCGCATGTCTTCAACTAGACTTTTAGTATTAGAGTTATTTTCCAAAGCCGGCGCTTGCCGCAAAGAGCGATGGCAGACAGCGGCGACGGACGGGCTCCGAAAGGCTCAGTCAGGTACCCTTGATGAACTGAACCGGCACGTGCAACAATTAGGCAAGAAAACGAATACGAACTGTACGTTTTCTTCATATGGGATAACCATCTCACTCGTAAGGGTCGCGGACAGCATCCCCGGGATTGAGAGGCAGCTAGGCGTCAAATTCCGGGATTCCGACCCCGTGAGGCCTGTGCGTAATAAATAACCGGTTCCTGTCGTACAGGCCACCAAAGTATCATGGAAACCGTGTTCTCAAGCGAAAACCTGTGTAAGCCACCACTGTGAATATGGCTACATTGTCCTGATATGATCTCTACTTGATCACAAGCAAGGTGACCCGAGCTCGCCCCCGGGGAGCAGGCCTTGTCCTTTGTGGTGGGGGTCTAAGGGGGTTATCTATTTCGTGATTAGGGAGTTTCGTGATTAGGGAGGCTGAGTTTCCGTTTAATTCTTTTTAGGATCTGGTCAGGATACCAGGTGGGGGAATGGGGAGGAAGGTTAGGGAAGCATTGATGTTGCGGTGATGCGTGTCCGTTGTCGCGGTGTTGGCTGCTGGGGGGGGGCCGGTTACGGTCGGCCAAAGTTGTACCACGCGACAGAGTATACACGGAACAATTCTTTACATTCGTGGTCGATTATGTCATTACCATCGATAGTTATTGTTCTTGTCATAAGTTCTGCGTGGCGGAAGAGGTCCATGGTGGAGTCAACAGTTGGTCGCGCCGCGTCCGAGCAGTGCCAAACTATTCAAATAATACGCTTTCTTGATCACCATTAAAATGCGTATGCTATTTGCAAGAATAACTGCAGGGTGAATACGCCGTAAGAAATGTAATACGCCTCGATTTTGAACTGACGTATTGATACGCCATACGCCGGGCGTAAACATTTTGGGGTCTCTAATACGCCGTACGGTCAAAACTAATACGGTAGCAACCCTGCGTCATTATGGGTGTGGGCGTCTTCAACTATTTCAACCCTTTACTATGTTACTGATTCTGTAACGGCCCCACAGTGAGTACGGTACGCACAATATATCCATCCAAATCTTACTGCTTGACGAGCGGTGAAAGGTCCTGGTGGAAGGCATTGGAGACTTACTTGGTCTGCAGTCTGCCTACTAGATCCGAATAGCTGCCGAAGGAGTGTCACCCGTGCGTATGGTGTGAGTTTCCACAATGACGCATGGCCTGGCAGTTTAAGACGCGATTTATGATTTTCACTCGACATCATCGCTATGTAAGAGTAATCCATAAAACAGTGAGAGCCCTTAGATGGATGCTAGGTAAGAAGGTCGGCTTAGAGCGTTGGCCAAAGGCCTTGGTGAATCTGAAGGGACTTTACAGAAATCCCGAAACTACTACTTCGATACGCAAACCTTCGCTCCAGCTGTGGCAGCGCTGCCGGACTAGAAAATCGTCCAAGCCCAGATGCCCTGTTGTCCACGTGCCCACAACAAAATCACGCGCGGAGTTCACCACAAGTACAAGGAGTCCAACCCATAGGATCCCGAGCGGGAGCACTGTGTCGCTGTGTCAATCCACAACGACCTTGAGCAGTAGTTTCCTTATGGTAGAACTGCCAATTTGAACACGCAGCATACACCAGTTCACTGTAGCAGCCTTACCCCCTGCATTCAGGAATGGCTGTGCAACGTCATTTTCCATTCCGCTTACTCTATCCCGGAGCTCTGCTACCCCTCGCCGCCGCTATCTCCCTGGCAAACGTGGCCAGTTAGTCATCATCGTACATCTGCTCCAAGCGCCACGCGGCCTCCTTGCTTGGCCGATGTGGCGGGTGCAGGCCCAGCACATTTCGCTGCTGCCACCTCAAGGACCAGACCGCGTCCTCCACAGCCTCCACCCGATGCCGGTTTGCCAGCAGAGCTGGCCGTAGCAAACGCCGGCCGAAAAATATCTGCCAGGATCAAGAGGCCTTGGTTAAGAGGATGCAAGATCGGCAGCTTTATATTCCATGCAGTTGAGGAAGTTGAGGTTTTAGTCGCAGACCTTGGCAGTTACCAGTATCGGTGGCCTTGCCCTCTAGTATGACCATCCAATGTGCATTAGGTACGTGATTGGCCTTAAAAGTGTTCAGTATAGATGGGGAAACCCTTTCGAGGTTGAAGCTGCTCTCCTTTGAAGGCAGCCAAATCATGTTCTGACCACTGGAGATTACATTGGCCGTTTTTTATATTATGACATGTTCACATGTAGGCGATTTGCGCTGGTTGTAGTTGATTTAAGTGAATTGGACCCCAAAGCAAAATTGGGGTCAGCGGGATCCCCTTCAGGTTGTTTTGGCCTTTTCCTTCCTTAGGTGATGAATTCGTCTTAATACCTAAACTATAATGAAGCGGTACTAATATTTTCTTCTGCAGCTGATAATTACGTACCGTAGTCGCAACGGGTTACGGGCACATTAACTCGGACAGGCCCTGCCGGAACGTGCTGTGTACGTATTAGACCCCATTGCTTTGTGTGTACCAAATTTGTGTCAGGTTGTTCAGCCAAAAAGGACAATTTCTGCAAAGCAGCTGCAAACGTTTTTGTAATGGCTACACATAATTGTCAACATCTACCTCGGGCCAAATGGCTTCGACCTAAAAACAGTCATAGAATTCACATGGGGGGAACTCACTGTAGGAATCGCCGCCAAAAAAATCACCGCCTGAATACTCTCAGGCAATCCCTTCTTTTATCTTCTTTATCGAAGGTCCTCTCCAGCACCTTCGAACATGACTATCCTTAACCGTACTTGATTTTGGCATCAAAACGTCAAGAAACATGTGCGATTATTAAAATCCACAACGTTAACGATAAGAACGAAGGGTTTGCCGCGAAACCCTGCCTGCGTGCCGTATGGGCTGGTAAGTTAAATCCTTCCTTGGTAGGCCGATTTTCACGGAATTAGTAGTCCTGGTCTTAGTCTGCCGCGCGGCCGGAAAAAAATAGATGGAACTTGAGTAGCGCAGACGTATGGTTCATTCACCCATTGACGTTCAATATTAGGCAACCCATCCACCGCGACACTCGCACCTCTGCTGCAATGACCAGCGGCAACAGCCACCGGAAGCGCTGGCTGGGCTTGGAGGTCATCCTGGGGTTGTACTTGTACGCTTGCCGCCGTGCAAGGACCAGGTCAACCACCTCGCTCACCATCCCCACCAGCCATTCGGTATCGTCGGGCAGCATTCGATGCCCGTTGTCCTTATTAATGGGGCAGGTCTCTGAATTCTCCACGAGAACGGCGGGCAACGGGGACCGTAGGAAGGGCAACGGACCCCGAGGGATCACGCCACGGAGAAGCCGGATCCGGCCGTCCACAAACGAGTCTGGCGACAGTGTAGAGCAGGCAGCGAGGACATATGGATGTGGGCACTAGGAATGAACAGGTAGGGTGTTGGTATCATTGCATATGCGAACTGAGCTCTCTCTATTCCATGGCTTAGTGAGAGCGACGTACCATACGATGTTCCTGGTGGCACTTGCATCAGAGCTGAATGTGTAAGCGCCAGAATTGTCCGGCACCAAATCTGGCGACCAAACGTGTGTGTGACTGCAGCGATGATCTGCGAAATGTTTACGTGGAGAGGCCGGGTGGAGAGGCAATGCCGTAAACCCTTAGAATGTACTTCCTCACCCGTGTTCGCAAAGGTGTCGACAGGTCGCCACAAATGCGGCTTCTTTGCCCTCTCTCTTCACCCCACCGCTTCCCCTCAGCGGCAATGCAAGACAACTGTCCTCGTTCCATTCATAAGTCATTCCACGTAAGCCCAATGCCACGCCCCTGTTGACCCGCCCATCCACCTTAGCCCACATCGACATCCCCTCTTGTTTTCCCTCCGTCGCATCCCCTCCGCCCTAGCCCATCATTTTCTTCGCCTTCATCGCATCAACGTTCGCCACTCTCACCGCCTTGTCCAGAGGGTCCACCCGGTACAAGTCCAGCCTGTCGACATACAATACCACATCAATGGAGACCCCTCGGATGTCCTCAGCAATCTTGGACAGGGCCTAGGAACGGGTTGGCAACAGATGGGCTAGTAACCTCATCCGCGATCTCCATTCATTTTCCATCCTGGCCCGAGCGCCCCTCAGTATCCCGCTAAGAAGCGTTTGCCCACATAGCTTCTTACAGGCGGAAGTTCCCAGCCTCCCAAGCAGAGGAATAGACGGCGGCGGCGGCGGAAAATGTAATCCAAACTCTTAAGAATACGTGACATCAAACGATCGGGCTTATGAAATCCTAGCCGAATATTTGCGAACCCATAACAGTACTTCCACCATACATCTCACCCCCCAGTTGACCGTATCTCCTGCCTCCGGATCCTCCAGCCCACACGTGTCGATGAGCTTGATGCGTAGCCCATCGATCTATATTTTGCAACGTGATTGTAGGATTAAGCCCGCCATCGAATTAGTTTCCAAACGAAACGTGCGATGCTATGCCTGCTGATGCCAAGAAAAACGCCTGGGGTAGCTCCATCTCGTCCTTTGAGCATACACCATGGCCAACGAAGCTATGGTTTGCTTGTGTCTATTCGCTTTGCATGCCAAACAGTGACAGTTGCACGGGAAACTTAGGGTTGGTCGCCACATTACGTGCTACTGTCGAACTGGATTGCCGAACCCTGGGCTACCCACCTCTGGATCTCCGACACTTATGTGCCGTACAATGGTCATTGTAGCCTCTGCATCGGCCTGCAGATGCAGGACGAGTGGAAACAATAAATGGTTTTTGACTCGCCAATGACTATTGGCATCGTCATAATAGTCGGTACACTTCTCCTAGCTTGTAAGTCGGCGTTCTGTTCCAAAGTGAAGATTAAGTTTAGTTAACATACGGTGCTAGGGTTTGGCACTACTGGTAACGCGCGACCATTGCCCCCGTGACATCCCGGGATCGAGACCTGCCAGGGTCGAAAATCCTCCCGATGGTGGGAGATATTGCGCCCCTAGTTGATGGACGGTGGTGACCTGGGATAAAGTTAACCTGCGAGCCGACCAGGAATGGAGTTATGCCGCTGTCGACCCGGCAGATTCCGTTGGATGCTAGTGGTGGGTGCGGAACCTGAGCGATCCACTGAGAAGTTGAATAGGGTGACTGGATGAGGGTGCCCCAAATTACCAAGGAAGGCAGGGTTTTGCAGGGTAGCTGGCACGGGTGGAGATATACCCCCCTGTTTCACACATCATACGGTGCCGGTTCCCATGGTATCTTCAGCTAATATTCAGAACAATCCGAGTTGTCTTGGATTTGCGTGAGGTACTACGCCCATTAATATCCCCTAAAATGGGAAGCAACTAAGTTGCTACTAAATAGGCCATGCATGCTGATGATGCACATTGGTTTGCTCCGTGAGCAAATTTCCTAAAGTTCCATCTGGCCAGCAGGAATCTTTTGGATAAATCCAGTACGGCTATACTAGTAAAACTTCACGACGATACGCGTTAGCGAAATATCTGCGCTATTACTCCTGCCCAAAGGTTAGCTTCCAAGTAATATGAAACCCATTTGAACTCCTGGTTCCTCATGCCTCTGCAGCACACACCCAGCCGGTTGTTGGCATCGCTTCCTATCCTAACTTTTGGGACGAGGCATCAGTCGTGTTTACAACCTGTCTGTGGCCGGGACTGTTGGAAACCAGTCTTATCATAGCTGCTGTTTGTCCACAGCAGCATGGAAGGCTCCCTGAACGACTGCTGACATCAAGTAAAGCTTTATGTCAGCAATAACCTTTCATGGTGAAAGCCGACACATGACCTTGACAAAAAAACCGCTGCTTCATTTCCCTCACAATGAACTTTTGTGCCACGCGTGTCTTTCCACTATACTGGATTCGATGCATCCATCCACGAGAAGGGACGCCCGGGGACAATTGGCATGCAGATCGATTTGGGGCAGAGACAGCGACCTCAGCCCTTTGGACATCCCGCATGTTCAAGCTCAACCGGCATGAATGGATGTGGAGTGACGATTCGCCGATAAAGCCAACACTAACCGCACTACTTACCGCGCAGAGTCCGTCACTGGTCCTCCCGCTGTATAGAGTTCCGTAGCATTAACCCATACAATTTGCGCACTATGCTGCTGGGAAAGTACCATTTCCGCACGTATATTCCACCAAGCGCTTCTGCACATTCACGTGCATCAGACAGTGTCCAGATGATGTATGCAGAACAGAGTCTTTCTAGTAAAGTCACAAGGTCTTGTGCCAGTGCTCACATGCTTTATAGATGTCCATAAGAAGTGTCTGGCAAGGTACGGCTGAGCATTTCCGGCGGATAACTTGTGCCACCCGTATGAAGCGCTAGAGACAATAAATTCGTGTGCCTGGCAGATTGGCGTAAACCTGCGGTAACGTAGCAAACCTGGCCCACTACAAATAGGAAGTCACACCTCGGGGGACCAACTACGCTACAGACGACAATTTCAAACCCCAGCTTGCAAACCACACCCTTGCAGCTGCTGACGTTTTTGTCCATGTGCAAAGAATTCGTAATGGAGGAAAAGGGTATCCTTTGGAGAGTGTATGTTTGCTGCGGAAAGAAGTGCCTCTTAAGGGGGCAATGCAACATGTGATTTCTATCAGCACATGTTCGCTGCCGTACACCATGCCCATACACCCCATTTCCTCGTCTCGAGCCTACACCGTGGCCCAAACCTGACGGCACTTCAGGGAGGCGGTGATATAAGGATCGAGACCTGCCAGGGTCGAAAATCCTCCCGATGGTGGGAGATATTGCGCCCCTAGTTGATGGACGGTGGTGACCTGGGATAAAGTTAACCTGCGACCCGACCAGGAATGGAGTTGTGCCGCTGTCGACCCGGCAGATTCCGTTGGATGCTAGTGGTGGGTGCGGAACCTGAGCGATCCACTGACTAGGGTGACTGGATGAGGGTGCCCCGAAATACCAGGGAAGGCAGGGTTTCGCAGGATAGCTGCCACGGGTGGTGATATACCCCCCTGTTTCACACATCATATAACAAAGGACGATCTTGACCGTTTGCTAGGGGGGGGGCGAGGGAACTCGGCCCCTGCAATATCACGAGAATCGGTGTCGACTCTTGAACCATTTTAAAAGTTTGTAACATCAACATGGTAACGCGCTGTCATCTCCGTGCCCCGTTCAGTGATATCACTAGAACATGCCTCACATTTAGGTGAGATGGAGTTGCTACGGCCGAGAGCTAGACAACATTTGAACCACCTTGCAAGACGTTGGCTAGGGGCCTCCATAGTCAGGTACCAACCGCGAATCTTTCAGCTCCAAGCACACACACTTGTTCGTGACGTTTGGGACATACTTGGTTGTTCAGTAAAGGAACAGGATTTGGCAGGACATCGCTGTTAGGCTGTAGGAATCACAATATGAAATCAACGGCGCGTGTTATCCTGAGTAAACAACGCGATTAACGTGTATACCCTAATTCGTCTGTAACAAAAGTCTTCCTTAAGGATACCAGTTCACAATAATGGCCGTCTGCGCCTCTTTAGCTACTTGCACACCCTCTCCCCCGGGTTTTCTTATGATAGGTGTCGAAAGAGCTTCGCCTCTTCCGAACGCGTAGAATAGGGCATACCTGCATGTGTACCTTGCTGATAGGCTGCACGCAACTGCCGATGATCTTTTGGCAGAAGGTATACCAGCACTCCTCAGCTTCTCTTTCATATGTCTGGTCGCATACGGAAGCCTACTGATCCTATGCAAACAGGCAACCCCCTCGAGTTAAGCAAGAGGTTTGGTCTGAGGCATCTTGCTTGGCGCTGGGTTGACTGCCTTCAACTTCAGGGCAACGTCTTCTGCGAAAGAGCCAGCTTTAAGATGTAATCTGGTATCCTATTGATGGTAATGACAAAAAATTTAATAGCTCTCCAGGAAAGAGGTTTTGGGTTTCTATTGGCCTTTGCACCTCCCGCCACCGGAAACCACAGAGTACACTACATTACCAAAATCTCGAGTCCCCCCAGTCCAATTCCGAGATTCAAGTGCTTTTAGGTCGGTCAAGCCCCTTCTACGATCCCACCTTCTCCGAATTATATAGCACCTACGTGGTGAATTTGTCGGTGGGTGTTCCCCTTACAGCACCGGGTGCTGTTCAAGCGACCCGTTGGAATGTTCCAACTATGGCATGCCACCAGCTAACACAATCTCTGACCCAAACAGAGTAAAGATGGATTCGTTTCAGCGAGCATTAGCAAGCCGCCCGCCAAATCCCACCTGCAACTTGAAGGCCTGCACACGCACTACAGGCTCCCCAAGGAGCGAGTTCACCAGGCTGCTCTTGCCTACACCTGACTTCCCTGCATGCACACACAGCAACACAACAAACACGCCGATGTGTGTGGATGACGCCAAAGACTTGGTAGGAGGATGAATCAACCAAAAACCTGTTTTATACCTATGAAAAGCCGACGGTTTACCATCCTAGTACCACGCATCCGACTTTCACTTTCATCTTTACCTGTGTTGCAAATCGTGAGGAAAGCTTAAGAGCATGCCCCCCACAACTGCTCACCTAGCAATAAAACTGTAAGCTGTTTGTGCCCAGCCTTGTGCACGTCCTTCAGTAGCTCTGTAACGTCTGACTTCTCCTGGAGGAGAAGAGCAAGAGAGGGAACATGCGATGATATAATAAAACCCTAAGCACGGAAGATGCGTGCTTTGGCTTCTAATGTATACACATCAAGCAGGAGATGCAACCCCCAGCAACGAAGTGATCTCATGCTGTAAATTGGAAAGACAGTACACGCGAACATGCGAAACATGCAATCCCAGCATACGCCATCCCGTGCAGACGCGTGGGTAAGATGCGTCCACAGGCGGCTCCTAAAGTATGCGCATACCGGCAGAAGTGTAAGTCCCGTCCACGGCTGAACGTCATCTGCAACCCCGGCGTCCAACTCTGCTCCTTCCGCCTGTTGTGCACCTTTCCGAGGTATATAACATTCATGCGCGATAGCAGCGAAAGAGCAGTGAATTGGCTCACGCAGTCGACAGGAGCTACGAGGACATCAACACAGCTTGGGAACACAATGCCGCACCATATCTAAAAGCGGTATGCGTCCCTGTCGTGCAGGTTCAAGGGCGGCTAGAAGCATAACTTGCTCGCACAGGCCAAACATGAAACTTCATAGTATCACTATGCCAAACATGAAGCTTTGTAGTAACGAATCTTAAATTTATCCACAGCGAGCTTGAACACGTACGTCGCAAGGATTCGGGCAATATGACCACACACTGCCTACCATCGTCCTGCTGCCCATCTCCTTCTATGTCCTCGCCATCAGCATATGCATAGCTGTAATCCTCACGCCTAGGCCCGGCCATCTTGCCAAAAACACGAAGATTAAGTAGCACTAAGTAAGCTCCGTGACCAACTGGTTGAGCCGGAAATTGAATAGATGAAACGGGAACAGGTCAGCCTTCCCTAATATACGCCCAAGTTCCACCACAAGGGCCCTACACGTCCTATTGCATAAGATATGTAGACTTATGACCACCGTTGGAATAAAGTATCGTTACAAAACGTGAATGTAACAGTAGAATCGCTTTGCATTTACAAAGATTTCGCGTCCATGGCGTCCAAGAATTGCAATTATCAAGCTGTTTCCAATCAGCGGCGCCGCCAGTTGGGCATATGTCACTGGCGATGGACTAGCGGTGGATAGGCGATGGACAGGCGTTCGACTGTCAGTCGACCAGTTTCCTATCAGCAGTACCATGCCCCGAAACCTATATATGGCGCCACCCTTTTATGCTTATTGGAGTGCATTTGTAAGATAGACCAGCTCTAAAGGCCTGCTGAACATTATCTACGTTGTAAAATACCGAGTTACTTGCAACTTTACGTTCAGAGGTTACCTGAATTGCGTCGCCAATTTTGCGAGTTGTAACAAACGGCCAAGCCCAATCGCTTTTGATGATCACATATTTGACAATTAGTGCGCGCTTTGAACTCTGAACGCAATTTTTGCCGCACCGCTCCCGTTTATTTTAAAGATGAACAAGGACAACGCCGCTCGTGTTGCTCGCCCGAGCACGACCGCTAGCATAGCAAACATGTAAACCATTGTAGTAGAGCTGAAGCCTCCGTCGAAACAGCAAGTCGGCCGCACTTCCGGCGGCTTGGGCCGCGCCGCGTCGGCCCGCACGCTCAAGCACTGCCATTGAGAATTGAACATATCCTCAAGGTATATATAATTTCGTCCATAACGGCCGCTAGGGCAAGCGCCATCGAGGCTTGCGCGGTATCCATCGTATTTGCACCAGGCAGGGCCGCCAAAAACCCTTCAGATATATACTGTGACTCTCAAAGGGGATACACTGGGTTTACATGCTACGTTACGTTAAGACATTTTGGGAAAACTGGTCGGCCGACCGCGGTTCGGACATGGTAATAGCCAGTTTGCTGTTGAGGCTTGCATTGTCGGGCCCATCCCCATATGATATGGCTGCTAATCAAAGGCTTCTGAGGTGCGACTTCTAAGAGGTGGCCAGTTACATTAGGTGTTGTGTTACTGCTGAACTGCTTTGGGGAAGATGCCTCATCAAAGCAAAACCGTCTGCAAGGTTGCCGTCGCAGAGTCATCTAGGCGTAAAGCCACAAAATCAGACAGCTTAAAGTTCGGAACACGCCGATAGCAATCCCCATGTCTGAAGATAAGAGTCTATGGGCGGTTAGTGGCCTGGAAAGAAAGCGCTAACGCTGGAGCAATAGGCTACAGCACGAGAAAGGGTTACAAGTAATTGAGCAAAAAAGCCTAATGCAGGATGCCAACCATAGGCTGGACACATATTAATCAAGTCATAGGGAGAAGCAGGCAAGGACTAACAGGCAAAGCGAGCGGGAAGCAGGTAAAATTGTGATGCCGTAAAATGTCGGGCTCATCAGTAAAAGCTGGAGGGCAGTATAGAGAACCCCTGACCGTGGCTAAACGAAGAGGGACTGCAACACAAGAGGGACTGCAGGGACAGATAGCGAAAAGGACCTGCCTGCAGGCTGAAGAGGGCTTTGCTATCGGAGGCGGCTCGGTATTAGTTCGTACCATTGTCACAATCCATGTAGGGTGTTCTGACATGGGGTCGCTCCCAAATGGATGGGTGCAGACCCATACGTGTGCCCTGGAACTAGGCGTGGAAACCTACAGTTTTATGGTAACACAATCACATCACGATCACAATACCCATACTGGCAAGAGGTATATTCGCCTTGTTAAGCTCGGTTCCTTGGCGAACTTGGCCCAAGGCAAAAGTCGGTGCCTTGACTTTGGTACAATACTATCGGACACTACATAATTTCAGGGGGATAACTTGCTCCACTTGCCACTTTCCTGCAGATGTAGGAAAATCTTAGCATGCGTAATGCTACCTTACAAATTGGCGGGCGACCTGATAATGAACCGAACCAAAAAGAGACCATATTAATATAATAAATGTTGTAAAGATAGAAATACAAGACATCGTTGAAGGACAGGAGGAAGCACACTGTAAACATCCTCCCTTTGGGATGCAATTGCGCCAACAAGCATGCCGTGTGGAGTACTAACTTCGCATAATCGGGCCAACAAAACAGCCGGCCATGCAGGTTTCGCGACTTCGTGTACGGGTAACCATACAGTTGTCACCAAGTGCAAGCACTAGGCAAGAAAGTCATAGCAGCTTCGAAAAATCTATAACAGCGACTTTCACTATGCAACGACTTTGGTAACGCGGCGGTCGCCATTGCTAACTAGTTGCAATCGTACGGTACCTCAAGGCTGCAGAGCCAACGCAAAGAGCCTGCTGAAAACCTTACATAGGACAACGGCGGACCTTAACAAATCAAGTATCGTGAAACAGTTCTTGACATCTTCGGAGACATGCCTCTTCGTAGAAAGTACCATAAGGCCGCCACGCTATTCGCTGTTGGTCTGGTATCGTACATTTTGCCGAGCTATGCAGAGACGCAGTTGGACGCCTATCTTAGTAGGCTTTGCTCCACTCAAGACACTCCGTGGCGGGGATTGCACCGACAATGGAACCGAGGGATTAAAAGTCGAAAAATGAAAGACTTGCAAACTGAGGCCAGGCAACAGAATGAAATGCCAGCAACGGGCTACCAAAGACTAAGCAGAGACCCCTAGCCTGCTCCCAGGCCAGGAAGATCTTCCGCAGGTGCGTAAGGACGCCAAACCCACCTCCTCTGCCAGGTCTGCAAGCGACTGGGCCAAGTGCACAGCTGTCGCCTCGCCGCAGCCGTTGCGCTTGAATGTTAGGTCGTACAGCCTCTCATACAGTACCCTGGCCTCCTCTGTAAACATTGTGCAGTTGGCAGGAGGTGGATGAGTGGAGAGAGACCTAGGGATTTATACTTTTGACGCGTGCTCATATCCAGCCGGGCCCGTACAAATACCAGACAACTCCAGCTGCCTTTCACTACCTACCTTTTTTCCCAGCAGCTCGTAGGCAGTTCGCTAGACTAGAGGCCGTCCCCTGGCTCTCCCTGCTGTCCGCTCCATATACCTCATCACACAGTTCTACCGCCGCGCGATATGCATCCTCCGCAGCCGCCAGGTCCTCTCCTGCCTCCATCTCCAACCGTCCCAGCTCGATATAGGTGCGGACAGTAGCAATGCATGTGCGGCAATACAATGCAGTGGCCGTCAGTTCACACTGGTCGCTGCTGAAGCCATCGCTCTGGGTGAGACCTTCGATACCCTTTCCAACCAGTGCACTGGGCTGCATGCGCCCGTCAGGGGAAAGGCAAAGGCAAAAATTGAGACATGGTGCGCGACAAAGGTTGCATAACCGTTGTAGGCATTGACAAATGATGACAGGGCACAAAAGCTACGCAATGGGATACTTGACACTCAAATATTATGACCTTCTGTCAGAGCGCCTTCACTCCAGTGGCAAGTACCACGATCGCACGTCAATACGGTCCCCATTGGAAATAGTAAGAAATGGATGTTTTGCTGCAGAAGCCTTACGATCGCCGCATGGTCGCGCGCAACCCATACAGAAAGCTGTATCACCGATTTGGTACAGGAAAAGTAAGGTTACTGCAAATGCGCGTTGGTGCCGGTTCTATATGTTCTCGGTGAAGACAGACGCCATGGGGCCCTGAAGCCAATCGCAGCGGCTGCCGCCAAAGTAACCCGCAACACGCAGCACACCAAAACGCCATGTTGTGAAGGCCCTCTGTAACCCCACAGTTCATGTCCCTGCGCAAAGATTTCCGCTCCACCAAATTTTAGACTCACGTTTGCAGCCGCCACCTTCAAGATCTCGGCTTCTGCCTTCAGCTGCGACAGAGCAGCCTGAGAAGGAATGACACAAGGAGTGCGTCAGGTGCATGATGCCTTGACGCGGTCAGCAGTTTCACTGGCTAGCCTAATAGTTCGCATAGAAGGCCTGTGCCCTTCCTGCGTAACACGTCAGAAAGAGGTCAGGTAGGCATTGGAAGCGCTAGCACGCGGTAAAGATCGCCGATCGGTAAAGATCGCCGATCCTCCAGTAGTAGCACCACGAGGTGAGGTAAGGCGGCACTCCAGTGGAGGCACAGCATCGGCACATGGAAGGCGCGGCCCACAGGGTACCCACCTGCAGCAATTGCCTGGCCTCGCTCATGTCGACCTTTTCCTCCTTGCTGTCACACTCCTGGCCCTGCTGTTCTTGATCAGCAACTTTGACATTTAGAGACCCGGCCGGCTCCCAAGCTTTCTGTACCATAAGCGCCTCAATCAAGTTAGCGCGGGTAAGCGAAGACAAGGGGTGCGCAATCCCCAGCTCCTCAACTGCCATTGAGTAGCAGGAGCGATGCAGAGCCTCAGCATCGAAGACGCTGTCAGGGGAACAGGTGAGGAGCCATTGCAAGTTGTAGGCATGGAAAACTGAAAGACAACGCGGCACAGTAATAAGGCGCAAAACAATTCAGGCAACAAACTTCACGCTGAAACTACGGACTTCATAACCGTTACGGCACGACAACCAAATAATAACGGATTACAAGTGAACTGTTTGCTCAACTGCTAATAGTAGGCCAACGATCGGAAACCCAACGTTTTTTGCTCTGCAAGTCCTGGACGGATGTTCGTGCCAGTGTTTTTCTTTTCACTGTTGGAGCCGAGGTTTTTGCGGGAGGGTGTCGCTTATCGCTCCTGACCCAGGCGGCTGGGGGAGGGCTAGGCTGGCTTTCATAACCAACACAGTGCACAGTACTGCATCTGGGTGCAAACCCCTTCCTGAGCCGAGTGTCAAGCCGGTCCATGGCTGGTAAAACCACACACCCTCCGCCCTGAGTACCCCTGCAACGAAATCTGTTTGTGGCCATTCCGTTGCACAAGACGGATACCGGGGCTTGGCCGCACAAACCTCAACGGCCTTCCTAAACGGGAAGGTATCGAGCGTTAACAGCTGTTGCGTGAACATGTGCACACAGAGCGCTAGGTGCTTGTCTAGCAAGTTGCATTTCTTAATCTTTATGGGATTAATTGCTGAGAACCGTTTCCAAGCTGATAGCCTTCCGCCCTTGTTAACGTTGGCTTGCCCACCTAAAAGGTGGGCAAGAACTTAGATATTGGTGAAGTGGTCGAGCATGCTCGGACTGAGACACAATTACTCGGACTGAGGCACAATTACGCAATCCGGCAAGGACGTCGTAAAACGACGCGCTGTGATCCTGGCCCTGGTACGGTATTATTACATATTAGTGAAAAGATGGTGAAATGCAAAGCGCAGAAGTCCGGAAGATGTGCAGTTTGAAGAGGTGGCCGAGCATAAGGCGGTTACAAAAGTACCTATGACGCAAAACTACCAGGCATATGGGAGGTGATACCCGGACAATGGCAAAGTGAAGCGTCAAGTAATAAGAAGTAATTATTATGTAGGACAAGTAATAATGAAAGTTGTATTACATGAACGTTGTACAGCGTCAAGAGGGAGAGGAGGGAGAGGAGGGAGAGGAGGGAGAGGAGGGAGAGGAGGGAGAGGAGGGAGAGGGGGGAGAGGGGGGAGAGGAGGGAGAGGAGGGAGAGGAGGGAGAGGAGGGAGAGGAGGGAAAGACGAACCACACACGATTGAAGCTGCTGCCAGGGCAAGAGAGTAACAAACGTAGAACTGACCGAAAGGCGTCCGTGGCGACCGTGACCTCGGGATGACGAAGTGAAGATGATGTCGGAAATACTACCTACCTAAGCCGCCAGAACTAAAAAAGCGGAATAGTATAGCCAATCCGTAAAGAAGTAGATGTAGAAAAGTAGTAGTGAAGGCGGCGGAAACGTAGTAAAATAGTGCTGTCGTAAAGGTGGCATAAAGTTGCTGGCCTGGAGAAATGGCTGATTTGCTGATACTGAAAGGCTGTCGGTATGCAAGTGCGCCTCCCAAACCCCCCAAAAACTAAAACGCGCGACCGACCCGACCGACCCAACTATTCTATTCCGGCTAGCCGACCGACGCCAACGCGATATACCAAAGAAGCTCGAACCACCCTTTGGACTCACCTGGCCAGGCCGCAGAAGTAGTGGCAAAAGGCACATGCAAAGCAAAAGGGTAGCAAAGAGGTGAGCCGGGTGCGATAAAGGACAAGGAGACATGCGAATGCTGCTGAGGAAAAGTAGTAACTGGCTGGCTGATTTGAAATTTTGACTGAGAAGGGAAAATAAAGGAAATGGAAACGCTTAAGAAAGGAAAAGCATGCGAAGTGTCGTACCGGATGAAGGGATGATGACGCAATGAACGATTGCATAACAGGTAGTAAAGGCGTAACGGGGTGAGAGCAATTTGGGGAAAAAAATTTAAAAACATAAAAATACAAAGCTGTGCAAAAAAGGTGTGCAAAAACGCGGGGGCGGATAAAAACAGTGCGTGGGTCGGGGCCACATATGGCTCCCGCCAAACCGTGCGCACCAGGAGCATTTGCATGCAGCTCCGTGGTGCCTAAAAGGAGGGGCAAGAGTAAACGTATTAGGGGCAGGGAAAGAAGAACTACAAAGGAGTGGAGGTTATTAGGGGCAGGGTAGAGAGTTGCAGGAACATGAGTTAGTGAAGAGAGGAAGGAGAATTAGGAAGCAGGGTAGGGAGCAGGTTAAGGATGTGAGAAAGGATATCGAAGCCATTGCGACGTTGTACTAAGAAGAGTTGTGGCCAGTAGAAGAGTTGTTGAGCACATTGTATCTCAAGGCGCCGTCGCGGGTAGCCTTGAGCGATGAGTTGTGCCATGAGGTTAGCCACGGAATGCGCAAAATTCTGAACGTCCGTGATAATGCGCTGTAATCTACGGAATTGGATGATGAAAATATTTCGTTTTGCCGCCTCATTAACAGAGGAGGATGCATGAACAAAGCGCGAAAGGCGAATATCTAAAAAAGCTGATTGCTGTAGCTTATCATAAAGATGAGGAGGGCGAGGAGGGCGAGGAGGGAGAGGAGGGCGAGGAGGGAGAGGAGGGCGAGGAGGGAAAGACGAACCACACACGATTGAAGCTGCTGCCAGGGCAAGAGAGTATCAAACGTAGAACTGACCGAAAGGCGTCCGTGGCGACCGTGACCTCGAGATGAAGAAGTGAAGAAGATGTCGGAAAGACTACCTACCTAAGCCGCCAGAACTAAAAAAGAAGAAATAGTATTGCCAAGCCGTAAAGAAGTAGGTGTAGAAAAGTAGTAGTGAAGGCGGCGGAAACGTAGTAAAGTAGTGCTGTCGTAAAGCTGGCATAAAGTTGCTGGCCTGGACAAATAGCTGATTTGCTGATACTGAAAGGCTGTCGGTATGCAAGTGCTCCTCCCAACCCCCCAAAAACTAAAACGCGCGACCGACCCGACCGACCCAACTATTCTATTCCGGCTAGCCGACCGACGCCAACGCGATATACCAAAGAAGCTCGAACCACCCTTTGGACTCACCTGGCCAGGCCGCAGAAGTAGTGGCAAAAGGCACATGCGAGGCAGAGAGGTGGGAGAGTTGTGAGCAGCGAACGAAAAAGACAAGAACGCATGCAAATGCTGCTGAACGGGAGTATTAAGGTGCCTGACCGGGGACGCTGGAAATAAGAAGCCCTAAAGAACCTCTATGAAAAGGGAAGAAAACGCAGGAACTAAAAAAACAATTGCAAAGGCGGCGCAGGACGACACAGAAGGTGTCGTACGAGCTGACGGAATGGCGCATTGGACGGGATGACGCATTGGACGACGTGTACGCCGGCAGAACGCTAAGGAGGTAGAAATGGAGAAGTGGGTTGGAAAGAACGCAAACACGAACGTTCTTTCCAACGCAAAAGAAAGGCCCAAGGGAGGAGAGGGAGTTGGTAGGAAGAGAAGCGCAAGTGCGCGGGCCGGGGCCACCCGTTGCTCCCGCCAACCTGCGCGCACTAGGGGCATGTGCATGCAGCCTCGTAGTGCCTAAGACGTGGGGATGGAACGCGAGGGCGAGGAGGGCGAGGAGGGAGAAGGAAGAGAGGAATCATGGTAAATTGCTAAGTGCAGACGAGTAGTGTGAAGTAGTGGCCGAGCAAAGGACGGTTACATGCAGCAAGTCTCAACACTATCTCACACGGTGCAGCAACTCCTTGCGTGCAGCTGAAACGTAACCCACCATATTAAAACGTGGTTTTCACATCCATAATTCTACAAAATTTAATCCTATTAACCGTGCCTAGCCATCATGCAGCAAGTCTCAACACTAACTTGCACGTTGCAGGAACTCACAACAAATGTTTCATGAACAGGGAGTCCCCAGAAGTGAACGGCGTTCCTGGCAGTTCGTAGTTGCACCTTGTTGTATCACGTCTTTTGCAGAAAAGAACCGATCGGCGGATGACAATTTCCCGTGATACCCAGAGTACTACACACCTAACAGGTGCCTTGTCGTCTTTGCCATCCTCCAAAAAGTTAGTTTCATACAAATTGCGAGCAATTATCACCACTCCCAAATTCCTATCTCATCTTACCCATCTTTTTTCCCCCACACCAGCTCCAGTGGAGCTGGTCATCATCCCCACAAAGAATGTGGGACGCCACGCGCCCTCTTCAAGATTTTACCTGATCACGTGATGAACAACAGAGCCGACATGCTGGCTGCTTATAATGCGGGTGCATTTAACAATGACATCGCCCTTCGTGACGGAGATGCACCAAGGCATTATTCTTCTGGGCAAAAAGCCCCTTGAAATTCAAACCATTGCCGTGGTATACAGGTGCGACCACGAGCCCACAGTTACTGTATTTTACAATTTAAGCTTTCACCAATGACTCTCATAACGTAATTAGAAAATTGTGCAATTGTACATATCATTACAATCAATTAACGTGTCGATTGCGTGGTGAATATCGATGCATTGCCTGTTCAGGCTGAAATACCCCAACCAAGCAAGTGACATCCTGAAAAGTGGAGTCCAATTTTATACCAGCGCAATCCCCAAAGATAGCGCTGCTCGGCACGCCGTACAATATTTATGACATCGACAAGTGGTACGAGATAGAAGAATTCAGCTTCACAGTACTGGACTCAGCAGCCTTGCTGCAACGGCAAATTTTCGCGCATGTAAGTACGTAAAAGTGCATCCTCTATGGGACGTGACTTAGTATTCCCGCCTTTTCAACCATTCTTTCGTTTGCTTAATACACGTTTGTAAATGCTATTCCTTTTCGTATTCTCCGCCAGCAGTCTTTCCGGCGCTATTTGCGATATTGAATGCTGAAGTGGGACTTGCTATCCTCTGAAGCCTTCCAGCGTCTGCGGACAAGGCCATCTTCACAAAGCCCATGCATATCCTATTGCGGCGCAAAATCACACGATGCCGCAAGGTACACGGTCTTCGCAATTTTATTTTAATATTTCTTGCGTTATTAGGGTAGTGTACAGTATGTACGAGGTTGCCGAATTGATCACTCCAACCCCAACAATCGCATCAGACCAGGTATGGATAGACTTTAACTGATGGAGAGTGTGCGTGTGTGCAATAAAATGGCTAGTTTGCGTGTGTGTGATACCTCGAGGTATCGGGAGCTCCCACGTCCGGGGAGAAAACAGCTGAAGAAGAGCAACAGAACACTGCCGTCCTTATCACTTTGTTGGTCTGCACATCAGCCCCTGGACAGCTTTTAAATGCCAGTTAGAATACATGTAACACCACCGATATGCAAAGTCCATGAAAAAAATATGGAAACCCGGTAATATGCAAAGCTCAACATCAAGAAAACCTGACAGTGTCAATAAGGAGCGTAACATAAGACAATAATTAAAAAATTAAACACTGCGGCAGTAGGGAGAGGACATACATGACGAAAAGGAGGAAGAGGTAGGAGAGGAGAGGTAAGGGAGGTACGAAAGCAAGGAGAGGAGGGATAATAGGAACCTAAGGAGAGGGAAGCGTGGAGGGCGAGAAGGGAAAGAGGAGATATTGGAGGGGGATTTACAAAGAGGGGGAGAGAAGGAAGAAGACTAAATGGACGGAAATGAGAGAAATAAATACGAAAAGGGAATTGAACGTGAGGAAGAGGACAGAGAAGATAAAAAAGAGGGGGACGAGAAAGAACTGATAGTTTTCCAAGCGAAACATATAGAAAACTAAGGTTTTCTGTGAAGTGCCATTGTACGATGTACGGTATGGCGTAGTTATGTGTCGCTGCGAGTGACTGTGCTGGTTACCTCGGGTTTGCGTAGAGCTGCGTTTGGTTGCTGCCCTGAAGCGGTTGGACTGCAGGCCTATTTGTCGCTTCGGGTTAGTGCGCCCACACCCGGCCCGACCCTATCACAACGGCTGTTTTTATTGCTTGCAGGTTCTTTCTTTGTAACGAAGACTTCTCATGAAAACACGGACATAAGGTAGTGCGAAGGAAGCGAAGGTTAATTTTCCACATCCAGGGAAGGCAATAGCAAAACATACTTTGGTAGAGGGAAGTTTGCTACACGAACACAACTCATCAATTAGCTAATTAGCTCATCGCTAGAGCTTTGCTTTTTATAAGCTTGCAATCGGTAATAGCACCTCATTAGACTCACCGTGCTCGTACAGTTTATCAAGAATCTCATCACAACATAGACTGCGGCACCCTCAAACGCACCCACTACAGGCTAAGACAGTGCCCCTCCTTGGGGCAAGCCGACCTTACGCGTAGCGTGTGGTTTGGCTCAGCTACATTCCTGTATTTTGCAGCATTACGACCCATCAAGAAGCATCCTATGCCTCTCTGCGACATCTCGTAGGTCAAAATTATGAACTGAAATGAACACCTTTAAAGATGGTTCGTAATAGTTTGCCCTGTCCCTTACGGGTCCTTACGGGCCCTTACGGGCCGAACAGGGTGAGCGATGGAATGTATAGCGCCGAAGCTCGTTTTCGCTTCCAGAGGGAGTTTTTCTCGCTTGTGAGTGATATATCGCTCAAAGAAACAACACTGGTTGGCATACGACAAGTAAAAGAGTTGCCGAGAATGCAGCAAAAGCCTTCACATGATGCTCTCGTAAGGCTAAGGCTAAGGAGCAATTCCAAAATCATACCAAATTGCGAATAGTGCTCTTTAGTTTAAATGAATTATCGTATAGTACGACTGCAGCACATATGAGGATCTGAGAATGACCGCCAACAACCAGTGGGTCATCGTAATGCGCCGATGTGGAAAAATCCATATAATTTTCCATCCCCTGATCCCGCATTTGCGTAGTTGGAACCTGGCCACCTCCTGACCCACCCAGCTTACCGGCCAAGCTCCTTGTACAGCGCACCCATATTATTACTGAGCTTAACAGCCAGGGCCCATTCGCCAGCCTGCTGGGCCGCCTGCAGGGCCTCGTCCACCGCGTCAAGGGCCTCATCCCAGAGATTCATGGCATGAAGCATGTCGGCCAGAGATGAAGCAACCTCCGACCGATACTTTGACGGGACAAAGAGCACCGGCAACAAGCACACAATGCGTAGGTGAGTTGGAATGGATTTAGCACAAACACATTAAAGTTTTGCCATCAAGAGGGGTTCCCGTCAGAGTAGCCGGCAGCAGCTCTCAGTCAGACACTCTACCTACGCCCTCCTCCAACCCTTTTTTCTTAGTGCAGCACTGTATTAACACCGCACCTTGGCCCGATGAGGCCCTGACCGCAGTGCTTCCAACGCCCGCCTCGCCAGAATAACTCCGTGCACTCTGTTGCCCTCCAAGTGCCAGGCTGCTGTAGCGTCCAGCAACAGATGCTCCGCCTGTTGGGAAAGGGGAATCGGCTGGCAGTGAATGGAGGGACGCATGGGCGGCACTACACGGTGCCGAGAACAGGTTATTTTACCACCTGTATGTAAATAATGTTCAGGCAAACCGAAGCCGAGCCTCCTGCATAACCATTTAGGGAGCGAAAGGTATATGATATGCCAAGGAAAGATATGCCATACAAAGCCCCGCACCTGCCAACAGATATCCCGTACACCTATGACTTGTTCCACCCACACTTTTTGGGAAAGGGCCCCGCTCGAAGCGTCTCATAGCAACCTTGTCAATCCGTCCAAAGTGACCAAATAGAATCTACGGCTCATCTGCGACTCTAATTAAGACTGTTTGCGTATCCTCTATTTGAAGCGAAATTTGAATGGCAGCCAATGCTTTTATAAGCATATACGCCTTCCATTGCGACCATGCACCAATGCCACTGTCACAGCATCGCGTACCATATACAGCTTTAGTGAGTACCATATAACCTGTACTTGCGGACCATGAACGCGGTGTTTGAAAGTTCGCAAAGCTCCTGCAGGCACATTATGCGCTTATTTGTTCATAAACCTGCCGCATACCTCACCTGCCCTTCATGCTTGTCACCTGCATGTCACCTGGCATGCATGTAAATTCATGACTACGCAAACTCAAGGTCGAATCTAGCAAAGTACGAGCTCTTTGTATGTTACCTAATTTAACGTAATTTGTTCCTGTGGTAATTTAAACCGCATTATCCAACCTTGCTAAAATTCTCTTTCTTAATGTCATTATCCGAATAACTACGAAACATACTGTTTAATTCTGCGTTGTTTAGCGATTTTCATGTCCATTACATATCACGCCCGTCGCTTGCCCTCGCCACCAGCGCGGCCCTTTCCACACCCTCTCCCACCAGCTGGCTGCCTCCCTCCGTCATCACTGCCGGCCCCAGGCTGCTCTCCGGCATCCCCCGTGATCACTTTAAAGGCGTGAAGTGCCCGCACCCCTAGGACCGCACACAAAGCATTTAAGCTCTGCTTGCCTGCTTTCCAGCCATTGCACCATCTTACGGTGCCTCCTACAATCCCTGCCTCCATGTCATGTTTGTCTAAAGATGCTAATTGGTACCAGCCACAGGCCATGGACCAAATATTTCCTCTGCATGCACGCCAGCCGCCAAGGAACCTGACACACCGTAGGCCCCGATAAGATTATTAGCATTTAAACGTCGTCTTAACGGGTTTGGAGGTTCCGGAGGTTCCATCCTACAAATGTTGGGTTCTCCGTGGTGATGACGCCACTGGACATCACAACGTACATTATTTAAAAATTGCTTAAGAAACTATTGCTCTAGGATTGTAGTAATGATTTCAACCTGACTATTTGACGCGTCGGAAAACAGTTTTGAGAGGGCAAAGAATTAAGTGTTTGGGTTCCAGACCACCCCTTTGCATACGGCCAGCTTCCGAAAAACCCATAGCCTTTCCGTACACTGCCAATAAAGCTATAATGTGCAGAACAATAGCCTGACCAGAATGCCATACGTCTTATCCAGTGCACCCGTCGCTCATGCATGCTGACCACGACATCCGTGCCACATCGACCAAATTGCCGCCAAATCCATCATAAAGCGTCGGTTTTGCATGTATTGGCTTGGGCCCGATTGCATGGCAGACCCCGTTATCCAACCATTCTTTGCGCGCAAGTAACCGGTCTGCACGGACGTAGAGGGGACTCGCTCTTTCCCAGCACATAGAAAGCCTACACCCTATAGTTGCCCCAAGCTCCCATCCCCACTCACCTCCACCTCTGCCCGGAATTGCGCCTGCGCAGCTTCCATACAGGCCATGTCGACAGCAGGTGACTTCGCTTCTAAGCTATCCATGGCGTCCTCCAGGCTATCGGTCGGGATGAGGGCAGCCCTGACCAACTCTACGCCATCTGCGGCAGAATGCTAGGGGTAGGGGAATAAGGATGCCCACTGAGACCATTTCATGGAAGGTACGTGCAACGGCGTGTCCACCAAGATGCTCATGTGCCCCTGTTCCCTTACCTGATTCGTCTGCACAGTCTCAACATTGGGCGGGAATACTGTAACGACGGCGTTGGACGCCACAGGTGTAGGAACTGACTGCGCCATGCTCTGTTGCGGCAGCTGCCCATACAGAACCTTCAGGGCCGCCACACGACATGCCCCTTTCGGCTGGATCTGGTCTAATATGCAATCCTTAGGCGGTTGCCCCTCTGGCTTTTCCTGCCGCTGGTTGGCCCGTTGTTGTTCCTGCTCAAGAACGGAAAAGTTATCCGTCCTTCGCAAGTGCTGCAGGATGACGCTCTCTCCAACAGTCGCAACCGCACTTCGCAATGATGGCAAAGGGCCTGCCTCACAGGCAACCCTTTCAGCATCGTAATTGCAGCCACGCTCCTCGGCTGAGGACGAGCACGGTGCAAATATGCGCGGAAATGACGGCGCCAGACCCTTGCTAGCTATAGCAAGGTTGGGTGTTGGCAAGTTGGAATCCACAGAGGTCACCCATCCTGTGGACGTGGCAGGCGGCAAAGGCGCTGGCGTCTGAGGCACTTGCGGCGCCAGGCCTCTTTTCTGGGCCACGTCTTGGGCTGGGGTCAAATCTGACTCCGAAGATGGTGCTTGCCCCGGAATCAGAGGGGGCACCAGCCCCCTGACTGCTGCCATCTCCTCTGCTGATGAAATTGGATTTAATGATACGGCCAGCAAAGGGAGTATAGAGTGCCGAATTTCAGTGTCAGGCGTCTGGACAGGGACCTGTGATGTTGGGTCTCTGCTGGGTGCTCTGCCATTCGTGATGGGCGTGTACCACGTGATCGTGCTGCCCTCGGCAAACACAGCAGGCTTTGAATGTGTGGCATCTGGCGGGAAGTCTCTGCTTGGTGACATGGTAGGTCGCGTTGAGGCTTGTAGACCCTTTACCTGGAAAGGCTCAGCACGACACGAGTCACGAGATCAGGCGTTGTCTGAAAAGGATGAGCATATACATGCTGCGTACCTGTGGATTTTCAGAAGACACAGAACGAGTTCTTGTGGATTTGTGCAGCTTGCCTTTGGCGGGAGGACCCTTCGCAGCCGGCCTGGAGCGCGTTTTCATCATAATTATACTGACCACTGCAGTTACACTGGCAATGCCCAATCCCAGGAAAGCCACGACCGCGACCCGTGGGGATTCATGTCGGCAATCTGCTAAAGTGACAGTACGAGCTGCTGAAAAACGACGCCTCTGGTCCAAGGTATCAAGTGAACATTCCATGCTTTAGCGCTGTCACTCTCCAAGCTTTTGGTTCGGCGGGCGCTAGGGAATGCTTGCTCGTCTTTCAGCGACGTACTCCTGGACAACAGGGCATGTTCCCGCCAAAAGTCAGATACAGATAGATACATGAACAGGTAGAGACATTGAGGCAAGCTAAAAGGCTATGGCCCCCCACCTACTTTTGAATAGCTTTTGAAAGTTAGAGGTCGCTGTAACAGGATCTTTCCTCTAAGTCCAGGCTTTAAATTACACGCGGCTGGTAGCAACTTTCGCAGGGAACAAAATTGCATAGTGCTACACTATCATGGTAATGGATATTTTACAATTTAGGCATGCGATTGCACGTGGGAGGAGAAGATTGTCGGGCCTTATTGGAAACGGTCCTACCACTAGGGGAGTGTTTCCACTTGGATTAAAAGTCGCGGATTAAGGCTTAATCCGTCGCATATGTAAACACCACGCGGATTAGGACGGATTAGGCGGATTAAGGTTGGGTGGATTAGATAGAAATTTACGCCCGTATTCGCGCTCCTCGCGGATTAAGTATATAGATTAATATGCTATGAAATGCGAGCATTCTTCCTATACTAAAGGCTCAACCTTGGTGGGAAGATTTGCTATCTGGTGGCCACCAAGTATCAAATTGACAATCTCGGATTAACACGCCTTACAACGCCTCATTAAAAACCTGATTGATAGGTTGGAAGGTTATCCTTTATAAAGGCTGCAGGTGTTCCTAGTTTTGTGGAAGCTTTGCGCTTCCTGCTCCTCATTAAAATTTAACTTATACACCACACCGTGGGTGTCGTTCAAACGTGCTGCAAGGCCATCATATTGATACCCGATAGCCGTTTCAATGTCCGGCAATACTAGTTTTTGCATTTTATGCACGGAATGGCAAATGTTGTACGTCATTCCGTTCCTAAATCCAGGCGTATGAAACCGGAGGGTTGCAAAGATTGTACAAAGCTAAGCGAGCAGCTTTATTCCTTTAAAGATGAAGACTGATATAGTCCTTAGGCCCTTGCATCGGGTTGCAAAGTTGGGGATTTTGGGGGCAGGTACTGGTCAGGCGGGATGGGGATTGGATGTAGGGGCCAAGGCAATGATTAGGATTGCTACACTTTCAGGTTGGGGATTGTTGTCGGGGCGAGGATGGGGATGGGAATCCCCTGTCGGAGGGATGGGGATTGAAACCTTGACCAAGGATGGGATTGGGTACCCTGGCCAAGGATGGGGATGGGACCCTGGCTGGCAGGATGGGGATTGCAGGCTGTCGCAGGTTTAGGATGGGCTCGCCGCCGCAGGATGAGGATTGGGACACACATGGAGGATTAGGATGGGGGTTCCAAGGTAAGATGAGGGCAGGCTGCAGCTGCAGAATGGCGAATAGGGACGGGCCTGCAACAGACGGAGGACGGATGGTGTCGTTGTCCATAGTCACTTACATGATGTGCTGTTACTTATGGCCAATTTCACAGAGTCGGTGAAAGCGTTTACATGGTCACCGATGCCAGTACCAAACGTCCAGGTCAATTTCGTGGACACTTCAACTCATGGGTCAGCAATACGGTAAACTGAACACCGAAGGATGTCTTCACAAAGCAAGGTGCCCCTGCCCATGTGGAACCAGCCATAACGAACAGCTCCATAATCAGCTGTCCAAATATAGCCCATGCTCATCTTCACCAGCACCACAACAGCACATTTCCCGCTTGACACACAAGCGAGCACATATCACCAAAAGCGGTCCCTGCAGGCTGCACCATCATAAGCCTGGCCATTGCTTAGTCATCGCGTCCCACAGCAAACCAAACAGGCAGCACCAAATGTAGCTGGGAAGTCCATCATCGGAGTTGTCCATGCATTTTTGGGCGGGGCTCCAGCGCGAAACCCAGCCCCCACCTGCCCAACGCGACAACACACAAGTGGAGACCAAGAACACTGCCAAGCGTCCTGCACCCGGCCCCGCAGAGCCCACTCGGCCCCGGACCAAGGTCGCCCGCCAAGCCCAGGAACCACATCCAGGCCCAGGAGCCCCAATGAGGAGTGAACAAGCGGTCCCAGAAGGTGAGAACCCAGCACCTTTGCCTGTTGATCCGCCTTGTGAAGCCACACCTCCTAGCACGGGTAGCAAGGATAGGCCTAAGATGCGGGGGTGCTTGAGAGCCTGTGCCGCGGTCTGGAAGGCGATAGTTGTGAACCAGCTCGTGCTGAGCTGGGTCCTGCAAGGGTTTCCTCTGATGTGGCACTCAGGACCAACCCCCCGGCCGTACTGGGGCAAGAATCACCAATCTGCACAGGACCACGGGGATTTTGTGTCTTCTACCAACGAGGGTTTGCTGGAGTCAGAGACCATCAAACCTTGCCAGACGTTGAATGGCAAGGCCAGTTCTACGTCTTTACACAACTCCCTTTTGGCCTTGCCTCCGCCTGTTGGGCATTGTAGCAGCCGGTACACAGTACGGTGCTATAAATACGCGCAGAGCGCGACCACCAGCAACACGAGAGACCTTTTCAGCGGTCAGCTGCTACATTTGGTATCGAGACCTCGTGAAAATTCACGATCCTGAAGTCGCCCGCCGCACCATAATCCTCGACCTCCTCGAGCGCCTGGGGTTCTGTGTGAACCGTGACAAGTCAATGATGGGCGAACCCCAGCAGCAAGTGAGGTATCTGGGTATGCTGTTAGATACAGCTAAGGGCGTGTACATTGTGCCTGACGATAAGCGCACTTTCCTGCTCGACTGCATCCGCTCGGCTCTGGAAAAACGGCGCATCAAGGCGAGAAAATTGGCCTCCATAAAAAAGCAGCTTCTGTCCATGTCCTGGGCGTTCGGGCAAGTAGCCCGCCTTTACACCCGGGCTCTGGGGCAGGATATTGAGTCGCGCCACACCTGGGATACCCACATCCGCTTATCTAACGACGCAACTGCAGAGCTCGAGTTCTGGCTGCGCTGTTTCGACCGGTTTAACGGAACCCGTGCCCTCTGGGAGCCCACACAGGTGCACTCGGTGGTTTTCTGCGATGCAGCCGGGAAATCCCCCAAGCACCTCGGGGGTTGGGGTGCCTGGACGCTGAATGACGGGAAGTTGGCCCAAGCCCGCGGTAATTGTGGAGAAAGGGTCAGTTCGATGGGGTCAACGCCCCAGGAGCTCCAGGCAGTCCTACACGCACTTCAATCCTTCAACGGTCCTGCAGGCCTACGACATCAAGTCGTCCGGGTGATTACTGACAATCTCAATTGCGCCAACGTCCTCAACAAAGGGTCCGCAAAAGCCGAGGACTCGTACCGGATTGCCTGCGAAATCTTTTGGTACTGTATTGCCGAGGGTATCACACTGCAGGCGGAGTGGCGGCCGCGAGAAGAAAACACTCTGGCGGACTACCTCTCAAAGCTGCAGGACCGGGACGACTGGATGGTGAACCGTAAGGAATTTCAGAGGCTCAACACCGCCTGGGGTTCCTTTGACATTGATCTTTTCGCGTCACACACCAATCACCAGCTGCCACAATACTATTCCCGCTTCTTCACGCCAGATACCGTGGGTGTAGATGCCTTTCGGTTTCACTGGGGGCGGAATTGCTGGGCGAACCCGCCTTTCTGTCTGCTACTTAAAGTCCTGCGGCACGCAGAGCTGTGCAAAGCACGCATCTGTCTGATCGTTCCCCTCTGGCCGACGCGCGACTGGTGGTCCTATCTGACTCAAGACGGGAAGTGGTTTGCGCCTTGCGTCCACGGCCTAAGAGAGCTGGGCAAGGCGTATGATCTCTTCCTGCCAGGGTCTTCGGGAAACGAGGTCCCAAAAGGGTCCGCGAACTGGCTATCGCACGCACTTCTCATCGATTTCCAAACACCTTCCCCGTGCCAGATCGCTGTACCACCCGACCGTTATGCCCCCCGGTTTTCACAGGAATAAGGGCACGCGGCACACAAGGCGCGAGCTAGCAGCACAGTCGCCCAGTACAAGGAGCCATGGCAGGATTTCCTAGATTGGGCAGAGCTACTACACATTCGGGCGAGCGACATTTACGACATCAGGCCAGAGATAGTGGCCATGAACCTGATGCACGTCTACCAAACCGTGCAAGCGGATGAAGTAGGTCCGGGTCGCGTCGCGGGAGCGAGCGCTGCTATTGCCTGCCATTTCTTTCTCGCAGGCCGCCCCTCACCAACGGAGCACCCAGCATGCAACCTCGTTCGGGACCTGGGCAGGCGCACACTGCAAGGGAAGAAGCTGCACAGGGAAAGCATGCAACCAGAGCATGTCCGCATGTTGGCCGCTCACTTCGCTGGGCCGGACGCCTCACTGCCAGACCTGATGATGGTAGCGGCCATATCGGTTATGTTCGCGGGTTTCCTGAGGTTCAACGACCTAGCCCACATCTCCGTCAAGTCTGACCTGCTCACCCTGCACGACACTCACATGGCCATCACACTGCCGAGGTCCAAAACGGACCAGGAGGGCAAAGAGCAGACCATCCGGATCGCGCGCGTGGGCGTGGCTTGGCCAGTGGGATTGACAGAGAGGCTGCTGGTGCTTGGTAACTATGTCCGTGTCCCCAGTTCCCCCGTGGAGGATGTGGGTCCGCTGCTGCGCAGGGTTAAGGCGACACAGCAAGGCCACCAGCTGCAGCAGAGGACCGGCTCTGTTCAGTCACCTATCCGCAGCCTCAGCGATACCTCTTTCCGGGAGAAGCTTGCTGCCATGTGCAGCGCCGTGGGCATCAAGCGCGGAATCATTCCACACTCCATGCGCATCGGGGGAAACAGCGCGGCAGCAGCCAGAGGGGTATCTGAAGAGGCCCGCAAGGCGCACGGTCGCTGGAAGACGGACGCAATGGTGCAGCTATATACCCGGCGGGAGGGCGATGCCGCACTAGAAACCACGCGCAACCTGGGCCTCGCCTGAGCCAGGGGGCCCCTCCTGCTATCTTTTCTGTCTGCAGTAGTGTAAGGCCCTTGGCAGCCCCGGTTCCGCCTCGCCCTGTCCTATCCGGCACCTCGAACGCAACCGTACAGCAAGCCATGAAGGTTATAGGACATAATTGTAGCTTAGATGCGGCAGGAGCAAAGCGAGTACAGCCTCTAAGCTAAGTTATGTACGGCAGCCGTACGGCTTGCTGAGATTTCGAATTTACTATTTCAGCTGACAGCTCCATAGTTCCGGCATTCTGCCTACACTATTGGAGCTTATTATGCGAACTGATAAAAGTGGACATTAACTTCCGAGCGGGAAAATTCATAGTCAGCCATTTTCCTTTCTCAAGGTCCTTCGTTGACTTTTCTATTTTCCTATATCCACAGCCGCAAATAGCCCGCTGGCCAGTGGAACTCACAGCAGAACCGGTCGAATTGCCCACATTCCAGCAATTAGCCGACCAAGCTGTAATGATTTGCGCATTAATTACACCAATCTTACTATAACAATGGTTTGGTGCCTTAATAGCAACCTGGCGTATGGTTCCGGGGCGCTTAGTGGAAACACCTGTCCACTAGCCACACACTAAGTCCACATTAAAGATAATGTTAAAAAGGTAGTGTACGGCCAAGTGGAAACACCCTGTAACAGGCATGGGCCGCGCCGCGTCGGCCCACATGCTCAAACTCTGCCACTGAGCATCGAACATATCTTCAAGGTTATCAAAAATTTCATCCATCGCGACCGCTAGGGCAAACGCCATCGCGGCTCGCGCCGGATGCAGTGCCATTGCACAAGGCAGGGCTGCCAATAACCCTTCAATTATATATTGCGATTCTAAGGGGATGTGCTGAAGTTTTGGCCATTGAAAGACATAAAATGGAGATGGTTTACACAGCTCGCGCCAACGAACACAACGTCGTCGTAATGTCCCATGTGAACTGGGTGACTTTTTCAGGCCCACTTTTCCCAAAAAGTTTTCGCAACTCAACGTAGCATGTGAATCCAGTATTACTACCTTCCTGTGCCCAGCCTTAGGACGTGAAGCATGTAAACTGTCAATGACAGCACTCTGGAGTCAAACTGAGAGCGTGTTGGTTTTTCCCTTTTTGTGTGCTGCGTTTTCCTCTTCTATAAAAACCCACTCAGACCGCAATGCCCATTCTGGAATAAAACGGCGTGATTAGTAATTCACCGGCACCCTTCCGCGAGCCAGGCTCGCGAGCAGCGTTATTTTTTTGCGGAATAATTCCGAACTCATAATGAAAAATTGTTCGTGGTTCTGAAAGTTAAGAATAATTAATGTTCCGACCGTACAAGCTCATTCCTCCAGCCAAAAATGGACTGTCCATGCCAAAGCCGCTAGAATCTTACAGGAGACGTACATGTTAACCATTTCATAGTACTTTAATGCCATGGATACTGTTAGGAAGGTCACGCCCGAAAGTCAACGAGGAATCGGACCAAACGCTGCAAAGCATTCGGACCCTAAGCTCCAAAGCGTGGAGGGACATTAAACATTAAGCAGATATGAAACTTTACTGAAGCCATTAGCGACGTTAATGAAGACGGTGTAGAGGTCGTAGGCAATGTGGACGAAATGCTGCAGCCAGCCGACGACAATGACGCCACTCCGGTTGTCAACAGGAAGCGGGCCAAACATCAACGTTGTCACATGGAGACAATCGCGATGGCCCAGGAAACAGGTTGCGTTTGGTGGTTCCGGTTCGATGCTGCTATGCATCATTACTTTTGCTACCCGAAAAGTCGTGTAGTGTTATCTTTCAACATGATGCAAGACGAACGATGGTGAACAAGCTCTATTCGATCAGTGCTTGAGAGATTGTGGTGTGCGCGTGTTGCGATATACCCCAAACCCTGCGTTTGCACGAACTAAACTGTAACTCATCGAGGGGGGGTCGGGGGGGGGCTCCGGCCCTCCCCAGCGCCTTACAGATTCGGAATACTTTTATTCCCGCGACCAAAAACCTATTCCTCCGTTCGGACTGGAATATTAACCGGCAAAAATGTATCCTGTCCCATCGCCATTGCCTCCATATGAAGAACGTTGACGTTTGGCCCGCTCACGGTTGACATCCGGAGTGGCGTAATTGTCGTCGGCTGGCTGCAGCATTGCGTCCACATTGCCTACGACCTCTACGCCGTCTTATTAACTTCGCTAATGGCTTCAGTGAAGTTTAATATCTTCTTTAATGGCCTTCCACGTTTAGGGAGCTTTGGGTCCGAATATTTTGCAGCGTTTGGTCCGGTCAGAAACAGTCTGATTCCTCGTTGACTTTCGGGCGTGACCTTCCTAACAGTAGCCATGGCATTAAAGTACTATGATATGGTTAACATGTATGCCTCCTGTAAGATTCTAGCGGCTTTGGCATGGACAGTCCATTTTTAGCTGGAGGAATGAACTTGTACGGTCGGAACATTAATATTCAGGACCGCGAACATTTTTTATTTATTTAATCCGAATTCGCAATTATTCCGCAAAAAAAGCTTTTATAAATACTGTATATATTCCCAAGTCGAGGTGGCTGAAAGCCGAAAAATGGCACAACAGATGACTACTGGTCGACTAAACGAAAAACAAAAGAGAACATGAAGTTTTTTACTCCTTTGCCAGTGCAAATTCTAGCCTTCCGTTCCCAGTCACCAGAGCATTCCCATGCTATCAATCATACGGAGCAGCACCAGGTCTCAGAAACATGTCTTTTTCCCTCACTAACAAATCATTCTCAACCATCACACGAAGTGTACTTGTGGGCACCTTCGTGAAAACAGCAACCGCAGGCGCTACGTTAACCCACACACACCGGGGCTGAACGCCGCACTAAGCATCATCGCCTTCATTCTGCTCGTCATCGAAGCCCAGCACCTCGAGCATTCGCAAGGCAAGCAATGATGCCTGCTCACGCCGTTCCTCGTTGGGCAAGCTTGCCAAATTCGCTTTGTGTCCTGGCCGCCCACAAATACAAAGCATGCAGTAAGAGGAAACAAGAAGAGGGATGAATAAATGGGTCTGCAAGGTAGCGCGGGTGCTTAGGTGCTTACAGCCATACTTATTAAAGGGTCTGTACTAGCTTACGCCCCTGACCCCGCCCGCAAGCCGACCTGTCCATGCATCATTGGCTCGATAGGCAAAAAGTAGTAGCACAGGCAGCAGACGCGCCGCAGCTACATTAGAAACCTATCAGGAAAGGAGGCCACAGGCGCAGCCGCGTTGGGGGCGATGTATTACCTGTGTATAGGGACCCTAAGTAAACCATTCTACTTGGACGCAGAGGCTTGCATTTGCCACACGTACAGCGGGCTAAGGATTCCTGAAAAGCACCAAGTTCGCGCACGTTCACAGAAGCCTTACCTACTATATCCGCCATAAGAAGCTCAAACCCATCCATTATGCGTTCATCATACACCGGCTCCACATGACCAGCATTGTCTTCAATTGGTTTGACCGCTTCCTTATATCCCATGTCTGCAAACACTCCTCCTCGTCGCAAATCCTGCCGTTTCGGCGCCTCTTCCTGAATCGGCTCAAACAGACCCTTAGGTACCGGACCATTAAAAGACCATGGATGCGTGCGCAAAGCTTCCATTACGCGGAGGACACCATGTCTGTCTCCGTCGAGGATTAGCGTTGCATCTAGCTCGGGCATAGAGGGGCAACAAATTACGAACTCAAACCCATTATCAAAAGACCAACGCATTGCCATATGGAACCAGTCAGGCTGAAATGCCGTGTCTAAGCTATCCGCTGTACAGCCCGGTTTAATCAATGCATCGGCATAAGTTCCACATAGCAACTTGAACTCCACCACGTTAAGGTCAATATTCTTTACAAAGGATTGTAGCGATTCAAATGTATTGGGTGCCGACAGGTTGAAGACCAATAAAAGCGCCTCGGGCAGGGTAGTGATTTGGGCTTCACAGACCTCCACTTCACAGACCTCCACGTTGGAAGTATAGTACTTCGTTTGTATCGTCCAAGGCACGCATTTTCCATGTGGTGAGTCTTCTGTACCGGTTAAGACTTGGCATAATTTACTTTTACCGACGTGCGGCGCTCCTGCCACAAGCACACGAGGAGCTCTGGAAACAGTTGGCCCTCCTAAAATAATGCCTGACATTCCTATGCGCCATGTAAACAAACGTCAGGACGGAACATATCTAGCACAGCCGGGAAAATTTTTAGTGCTGCCTATTACCGACCAAGCTCAGAGCATTGAAAATCTAACCCTCGCGTGACATGGCGTTAAATTAATTGCATGCGGAATGCCATCATACTAGGTGCCAAGGCATAATAATATACAATGCCTAGATGGCCTCGCCTAAAGGACGCCCTGTTTTAGATAAGGCCCCCAAGAACCGGCAACCGTCTTCGGGCAATTTTCGGTCCCTAATGTAGGCTGGGTAAATGGTTATGGGCCCCCGCCTGCTACTTCCGTATTATTTTTTTATCAGTTTGCCTTGCGTCCCACGAGCACGGACTGGTTTGTTGCCTTCTGCCATACGACGACTGTTGGACATGCTTTGGTTGTCTGTTATTAATGCTATCGTGTCAATATACGTTGGCCAAGAGTGCAACGCACTTCTCGGCTGGCCACTAAGTGTCCGTATCAGCGATGTCATGTTTGGCAGTTCACTCATTTGGTTGACGCGGCGAGATGGTATTGTTTGGTATATTACTGCGCAAGCGTTCCTGCGCAACTGGTGTTTGCCAGTTAGGTTGTTGGTTGATGGGGTGTTACACTGTGGGCGGCTCGCCCGGGAAAGGACGAGCACCGGGGGCCCTGACCGGGACGAAACACAGCGCAGGGACGGGCGCGCGGCTCTGTTCCTTCGCGCGCGCCTCATTCCCTCACTCACGCCAACCGGGACACTCTCCCAGCCCCTGACTAGGCAACACAGTGGCGCAGAAGACTGCGAACCGAACCAAGTGAGAGCCGCACGAGAGGCGCCACTTCGCGTGGCCAGCCACAAACCGAGACGCGGTTGCACCGAGAGGACAAACACAGAGCGAGTACTCACACACTGGTCCTTGAAGGCCAGCCGTTCGACTACCACGAGCACCGAATAAAGAACACTTCCCGAGGGCTGCCACCACTACCTCGCCGGTCCACTCACAAACGAGGCAAAACTGGTCCGCACGTCAGTCTCCTCCTGGGGTTTGCAGGCTCCCGGGTGCAGCCCAGTGCAAGACACAGCAAAATCACCTATTGCTGCGGGGGGGATGACAAGCCAGCACGGCGCCCCCCTACAAAGCCCGAAAAAGGCACGGCTCACAGACGCTGCCTGCTCCCACTTACCACACCGAGACCCCTCCCCTCCTGACCCTGACCGGCTGGGACCAGCAACACCTGTTCTCCACCTCCAAACCACTCTCCTCCACCGCTTTCCCACCTCCTCTCCACTCCCACAAGCCACCTACACCGTCTCTACTCTGATGCCAGACAGTATAGAACCCAGTCCCCTCTCTTCGACGGGCCCCAATTCCTGGGCAGCGGGCATACACACGAGCACACAAACACACACAGCCCGCCTCCACACCTCCCTCTGCTAGACCACACGACCCTAGGCCAGGACACTGCTCTCTTGCCCAGCCCTCCAACTGCCCAGGGCCTCCCTGCTCTCCTCGCTTCCTCACCTTTCCCACCTATCCCTACTGCTGGCTCTCTCACCCCCTCTCCCTCCCTCTCCCTGCTCCCCTCCAAAAAGAGTCAGTGACTCCACTCCAGTACGGCTATTTAGGCCGTGATTTCCACCGATGCTGAACACCGCATCCGTTCCTCCACGACCGCCAGGATGGGGTGCTGCGGCCCGACTCTGTCCCAGCCGTGTCTGGGGGTCTCCAGCATCGCGAATGAGCGCGAACGCGCCCAGAAGTCTGCCACCACCCGGGCGCGTGTGCAGGCCAGTGGCGAGGCTCCTGCTGCACCCGCTGTTGCTGCTTCTGCCGCCACCTCGCCCCCTCCCGCCCCTGCTTCCTGCGTTGGCCCGTCATCCGCTGGGGCGTTTAGGGGGGGTCCTTCTTGCTGCATTGCACCTCCAGCTGGGGTGAAGAAGTCTGTGATGGCCCGCTGGCGGGACCTCTGCTGCTGGGGCTGCCCCATCATCTGTCGCTGTTGCTGTCGCTGCTGCTGCTGTCGCCCCCATCCATCCTTGTCGCCGGGTTGCTGCTCGGAGGCAGCACCTGCCGACTTCCATGGCGGATAGCGCTGCTAGGGCGATCACATCCCAGGGGCCTTGCTCGCACCTGGGTGGCGCTTGGGCAAGCCAGAGCTGCTGCCAGTGGTGGTGGCCCCTACTGTTGTCTGAGTGTGTGGCAGGTGCCTGTCGATCTGCTCCTATAAGGCACGTGCGACTGGACATTCCCAGAAATGGTGCAGACGCGGTGGGCAGGGTCGGCCGGCGGCGCCCCCATAGGTCCCACACCCACATGGCTCAGTGGGCACCTGGGCTAGGTGCGTGTTGCCAGGTAGGGGCACGCCATCCACGGCGAGACGCCACATGGTCTCCTTGTTCTCATTCTCCCAGCGCACCAGTGATTTTTTTCATTTAGGGCGGGTCTCAATTTATTCCGACCTAAGTAACAAAGTTGCTAGGGTCGTCGTAATTTATTCCTTAAGTGTGGGGCGCTGGGGGGCCTACAGCCCCCCCAGACTCCCCCCGATAAGTTACAACTCCCAGGCAATCTGCCATCTGTGGGGGTTCTCTTTCTGCTTGTCCCGCCATACACCGTCGCTCTGGCCCTTGCGGATTCGCTGTGTCTGAGCCCGCTTGGCACTGCGAGCGCTCGGGTTGGAATACTAAGTTCTGCACACTACGGAGCAATCTGGCAGCAATGGACGTTTTTGGCTGGAGGAATGAAAATGTACGGATCGGCCTCAATTCATTCCTTTTTTCCAATGGCCAAAATGGCCTGTTTATTCCTTTTAAGGAATATATTACTTAAAAAAACACTGCAGCGCACCCCATGCCACAAGCGTGCCAGAGTTGCCTGAAAGTGGCTAAGCTTGGGAGAATTGTCAGGCTGGGCCTGGGTGTCGGGCGTGTTCAGGGCCTCATGCACGAAGTCGGTCATCAGGCGTATTCGCCACTCGTCCACATGCCCGTTCTGTAGCTGTGTCGTCCACATGCCCGTTCTGTAGCTGTGTCGCTTGACTGACTGCTAGTCGGCAGAGCGGCACAGCGTCCGTCACCCCAGGGAGGCGCCACCCCAGGCGCCCAATGATCATGGTCATCACTTGTGCGCAGTCTGGCCATGTCGTTGCCGGTGCTGGTGGTTGCTGCTGGGGCCCCTCCTCCTCCACTGGTTGTTGCTGTCGCAGCCTGATCTCCACCGCATATGCTGCCTCCAGCCAGGCCGGGCTGATGTAGCTGTGCAGGGCTCCAAGAGCTGCAAGGGCGGCATCCTTGCCCTGCAGCTGGGCGGGGCCTGTGGCTGGGTCGAGGTGCTCACGGGCCCACGAATGCCAGGCTGCTCCCTGGAGGGTGGTGGCTTGGCTATTGTTTGCTGCTTCCCACACCCGTACCAGGTCCCCCACCGTGCACGGTTTCCTGCATGGTGTCAGTGCCGCGTAGTATGCTTCCAGGCCTGGTCGACGGCTGGGGCCCTCGGTGCTTGCAGCATTGGTCGAATTGGGCAGCAGTGGGTTGCCCCATAGCGCCGCCGCCCAGCACCAATCACCGGGTTCTAGTGCGGTCCTGCCAATGTCCTCCAAAGGCTGCAAGTGACCCAGTGCCCCCACGATACAGCTGATGTCTGCGGGAAGGTCGCTGCTGCCGAGCCATGGTCCCGTGGCCCGGGCGGTTGTCAGAGCCCAAGGCTGGAGTGCAGGGTGGGTGAGCTCCAGGTAGGCGGACAGCGTGCGCACCCAGGGGTGTAGGCCCGGGCCTCACTGTTGCTTGCCACTGCCACCTCCTCGTCCCCGCCTGCTCCCCCAGTTACTTCCCCACCCGCAACTCTACCTTCACAACCTGCTGCTGGCAGGGCTTGTGCAGTGAATCACACGGCCCAGACTGCATGGTGTGTGTGGATGTGCTGTCGGAACGGCAGCAGGCCAAAACCCCTGGCTGACGGATGGCCTACTAGAAGGCTGCTGGGTACACCTGTGAGGCGCTGGCCTGGGTCTTCTGGCCCCTGTTGTCGGTCGACCAGGCGGGCCGTCAGCCGCTCGAGGGGGTCCGCCATGTTCCATGTGCCAGGTGACCGTCTGCAGGCCGTAGGCGGACGTGGCGGTGGCTCTGCTGAAGGCTGACAGTGGGAAGCGGGTGAGCTGCTGCATCCACTTGTAGGTTCCTGCCAGTATCTTGGGCCATTCAGGTTGTGGGGGTGTGGGCCGGTTGTCTACCGGCAAGTTCAGGGCTGTGGCGGTGGTGACCACTTATGAGTCCACCAATTGTCTCCTGCTGCGGCTATTGATGTAGTGGCTGCTGCCGCTGCTGCTTACCCACCGGTTGCGGCTGGTGCTGCGGCTGTTGTGGCTGCTGTTGTTGTTGCTGGTTCTCGGCACCCACCCTCAACAGCTCCACCTTTTCCACATTGAGGCGCTGGCCTGATGCCCGGGCGAAGGTCTCCATGGCTTCCAGGAACGACGGTACTGACTCCTCGCCCTCCAGCGCCACTTCAGTGTCGTCGGCAAACTGGCAGGCTGTGACGCGGTCCTGGTCATTCGGCCGTAGTTTGACCACAACATCTCGGCTCCGGAGCCAGCAGAGCAGGGCCTGGGCGATGAAGAGGTACAGCAGAGGCGCGAGGAGGCACGCCTGCCTCCATCCCAACCAGTCTTGATTTGAAGCCATTGACCATGGCTCGTGCCTGCGTGCTGCTGAGCAGCAGCCGAACCCAGCTGCACAGCTGCGGGCCCGCCCCCATCGCCTCCATTGCAGCTAGCAAGAAGCCTCAGTCCACCGTGCCATATGCCTTCACGAAGTCCAGGAACGCCAGGAGACCCCGGCAGTTCTGCTTGCAGAGGGGGTGGGATAGGTGGTGCAGGAACATCACACTGGCCCCGATGAGCCATTTGGGGAGGAAGGCTGACTGCTCGGGGGTGATGATGCGCCCCAGGGCCGGCCCCAGGCGGTTGGCCAGTACCTTGGCGAGCAGGCGGTAGTCGGCGCATAGTGGCGTGATAGGGCGGTAGTTACCGGGTTGCTTGGGGTCGCCCTTCTTGTAGAGCACCGTGATAATGCCCTCAAGGAACCCGGTCGGCACCTGGCCCGTTGCGCCTATGGTGGTGAAGAGGCCCGCCATGGTGTTGCCAATGCCGGACCAGAATTTGCGGTGTAAGTCGGCTGGGATGCCGTCCCATCCTGGTGCCTTGCTGGGTTGGCTCTTGACCAGTGCTACCTGTAGCTCCGCTGCTGTGATGGTTTTGGAGCCAAGCTGTTCATCTGCATTTGCAGGGAGGCTGGTGTTGGCCGCAGACAGCTGGGCAAGTACCTCCTGTCGGGCACTGGGGCTGATGAAGTCAGGAGCTCAGCTGATCTCAGCCCAGTAGTCTGCCACGACCTGTGGCAGTTGTGCTGGGTTGGTCACTAGGCGGCCGCTGTGCGCCTGGAGTGCGACTGGGGCAGGCTGCTGTTCGGCCGCCTGGGCTTTAAGGAAGGCTGTCAGGGCAGGGCCGGTCCATTCACCTGCCCGGAGCCAGTGGGCCCGTGCTTCCTTGGCTGCCATGCTGCCATCCTCCTGGTGCGCCCTAGCCAGTGCTGCTTGTGCATCCGCTAGCTGCTGCAGTGGCTGGGGTGCTGTGGGCGCCGCATCGACTGCTTGCTGAGCCCGCTGGACTGCAGCAATTGCTTCCCGGGCACGGGTGCCAGGCCGTCGTCGGCGTTGTTGTGCTGCCTTGTTGAGTCGATGGGCCAGGGTGGCAAGGCGGCGCTTGAAGCCTGGCCACCAGGCGATCAGGCCAGCTGGGTTGTCTTCGGCAGATGGTGCCTCCTTGCATTGGCTGCGGATCCACGTGTCCATGCTGGACGAAAGGTCCTCGTGTGCCGTGAAGGCAAGGCGGACTCGGCGGACCCCTGGGCCCCGCTCCTCACTCCGGCACGGCAGTAGGTGCAGTGTCGCAATCCTATGGTCCGACGGTGTGTGGAAGGTGACGGACGTGTGGCAGACATAGGTCAGCTTGGGCTGGTTGATGTATATGCGGTCGAGACGGGAGCCCCCCGGGGTGGGCGCGCGGTATAGGTGGGTGAAGTCTCGGCGCGTGGGGTGGAAGTGGTGGTGGGTGTCGACCATGGTGGGGCCCGCCTGTCTCCTTATGTCGCTATCGGTCCGTCTCCCCGTCGGCCCTCTGGGCCCGCTGAGGAATCCAGTTCCGGGTTCTCTACAAAGTTGAAGTCGCCCGACCAGGTGAGAGTTGTATCGCTGTCTGGAGTGGCAGCTTTCGTTGAAGTGGCAGCCAGGACATTGCTGAACAAAAGGCGTCGTGCATCTGCTGCCATTGTTGAGGAGCAAGTGGGGAGGTAGACATTGCAGATGTGCAGGCGGTGGCCTTTCCAGCGGAGCACACACTCTGTGAACCGGCCTTACATGCATGCTTGACGGGTTGTGTTCGGTGGCGGCTCCAGGGCTGCTGCAAGGGCCTGCCAGACGAGGATCAGTACGCCCGCTGTGTGTTTTGCGCCAGACCACGAGTGTGCCGCCACCCGCCAGCCTTGGGTGCAATAATAGTAGCAACCCAAGAACGAGGACAGCCGTGCTCAGCGCTGCGAATGACATTGGTTTCTTTTGCCGTTGCATCGGCTTATGCCGTTTTGTGTTTGCAACGAGATTCAGATTTTCACGAACATTTTATTAGATTTAAGACATAAAAATTTCTAACGAGGCTCCCTCGATGCCCCCGCCCATACATGCCCCCGCCTTTTATTACGTTCGCTAGTCATTTTCATCCGTGTCGTACAGGCACCCCTAGGGAGAGTCTCGCCAGTCATTTTCGAACTGCAAATCCGTAATCTCTGTCGTAAAAGGCACTTGTCGGAGATTCTCCCTAGTCATTTTCGCGCGCTTCGGTATTAGTCGTACGAAGTCACCGAGCTTATTACTATGCCTTCTACCTTCTTTGCTAATGAACTCAGTCTTTATCAGGAATTCAGTATACGTCGAGGCCGTCGCTAACGTGATGCGCGATCATCATCTACGTTGTCACATTTAACGACTTCCTTAGCAGCACTTTTCGCTGCAACGCTAATCAACCTGGCTGCCGGTGAGATCGCTTTCTACTGCGCCTACGTTCACGTCTGTGCTCCTCGTTCACCTTGCCTACCTGCATGCGAAACCCTCTACAGTCCATGGCATTCATTCATGTGGATTAATTTATATCTAGAAATATAATCAAATGCTCATGAAAATTTTGACCTACAGTTCAAGGAGCTCTGTCAGCAAGTGCGCAACGGCATAAGCCGATGCAACATACTCGGTTGCTCGACCAAGAACGGCGAAAACATCCAACATCATTTGCAGCGCTGGGCGCTGCTGTCCTTGTTATTGGGTTGCTGCTATTACTGATGATAATACCTGGTGAGTTATGGAATGACTGCGTTGTTCGAATTGTATCATACAACGCTTTTGAAGCGTACAAACGCATTGTTCCAATAACTGATTGTGAACCGCGAACTAATAAAGAGCAGTCTCTGGTAGTAAGAACCATTGTACATGTTCTTTTACATACCGTGCCCTTCGCAATATGAATCTGTATGATCGGTATATTGGTCGCTTGTCCGTGCATCACAGCTGTTTTAATGCCCGAGATAAACCCCTCTTACTGATGGCATGGCATCGTCAAAACAGGTACATCTGCAACCAATGAGAACCAGCAGCGGAAACGCAGGCGTGTCAACGACTTTACGATCGAAATGTATCCTGGTATGCTGTAGACACTACTGCTAGCGCTGGCATATCCACTCCATCAACACAGCAACACATATCTGCAGCCGTGACGATTGCACAGCCACTCCAACAAATGGTCCACCCGTTCACGACAACTACCGCACCACTATCAGCAGTACAGAACCAGCATCCACAAACTATCAACAACAACTACAACAGCGGTGCTGCCACCCGCACATCAAACAGATCAAGGTGAGTGGGGATGGAAATGCCCCATATCTGACCAGGACATTAATATCTATGTAAATCTCAAGAATCAGTTGGCAACTCACATGCAACAATGCCTAGACAACGTGCTCATGTGCCCTGTGTGCTCAGCTGTTTACTAGGGCAACTTAACGAGCAGTAGCAAATGGTTGTTAAATCACAAGTGCCAACTGAGCAACACATAGATGACATGCCGGGAGTCAAGGAGTGCCCACATAACCGTTACATGATACAGCGCAAAGTCACCAAGCAGACCCGCGATGGGCAGCCTGCTTCACATGCTGTGCGCGTTTGCAAAGCTTGTGATCCCAACGAAAAAATCACATCGCCACTGACTCACTGGAATAACAGCACCCGTGCGCCATTTCCTGTTGTGACAGCCTTATGAAGCACTCGTGTCTTTGTCGTTCTTGAAACCGATAATTATGTTTGGTAGGGGATCTGCTGAAGTTTTGGTAATGGAAAGCTATGGAATGTTTTGGCCATGGAAAGCTTGTGCCAACGAACAACGAACACAACGTCATCGTAACGTCCCATGTAACTGGGTAACTTTCTCAGGCCCACTTTTACTTATAAGTTTTCATAACGCAACGCAGCATGTAAACTGGCTATGGACCCATGGTCCCCGTAATGGGGCCCACTTCAGTAGATTCAGGGCAACTGGTGATTTTCCACAGCAGTTTACCAAAACGGTGGTATCCCCTATTTTGAAGAAGGGTGACCCGTTGGTGGCAGGAAATTATCGGGGCATTGCAGTTGGAGGAGCACTTGCGAAATGCTATGCGTCAGTGATCCTTAACCGCCTGGTACGTGCTGGGGAAATACTGGACCTGCGGCACCCATGCCAAGCGGGTTTCAGGCGGGGTTTTGGCACTGCTCACCACCTCTTTGTCAAGCAACACCTGGTCAGGCGGCATCGGATCGCAGGACAACCGCCGTTGATAATAGTACAGATTGACTTTGAGAAGGCCTTTGATAGGGTGCCTCGCGAGCACATGTGGCTTCGGTTGCAGGAGAGGGGGATTAGCGGCCCCATGCTAGGTGCTCTGAGAAAAGCGTACGAGAAGGTGTCCATGGTGATGAAGGTAAATGAGAAAGAGGGGGGAGAGTTTGAGTCTAAGCAAGGAGTGAAGCAAGGGTGTCCTTTATCTACGGAGTTGTTTGGACTCTTCATCGAGACACTAGCCGATCTGATTGATACTCATGACCTTGTAGAAGCTGGTGCACGTAAGTGTGACGCACCCCTTGTGGACAGCAAGCGCGTCTCCATACTGTTGTATGCAGACGATGTTAGTCTGCTAGCGACGTCAGTAGAGCGAATGTCTGAGTTGCTACATCTTGTGGACTTGTTTTGTGAAGCTTTTGGGATGCGACCAAATGTCTCAAAGTGTGAAAGGCTTGTTTTTGCATGTGACGGCACCCAGCAGTCGGAACTTAGCGGGAGATGTCAACAGTTACGGCTATCAGGCCAGGTAGTACCTGCCAAAGATAGCGCTCGCTATCTGGGCTTGGTATATGGGCCAGAACGGCCTTTTAGTGCGTGCCGTCAGCAGTTGTGTGATACAGGTCGGTCCGCTATGTTTTCCTTAAGCGCAAAGCTGGACAAAATGAAGCTGTTTGCCCCCGATGTGCGAATGCGGTGTTTTGCAACCCAAGTCCGAGCAATTCTGTTGTATGGCTGCCAGGCGTGGGGCCCTTTTGCGCTGGCAGAGGTCGTGGACAGTGCGGGAAGGCGGCGGGATAAAGCCAACCTTGCGGAGGGCATGTTCGAAGCCTGTTTGAAGGATAGTGCAGTCCAGCTGCAGATTTTATTCATGAGGCAGGTAGTGGGGACGGCACGGCCATCCCACAGGCTGTTGTACGCGGAGCTGGCTGAACTCCCCTTACAATATTACATGGTGAAGCAGATTCTCCGTTTCTGGAACCGCCTTCAAAAGCAAGTGGGATCCATTGCTCATGCAGTTTTACGGCAGGAGATAACCGATGCCCTGACCAACCCGGAATGGGAGGGTTGGGGAATCTCAATGTTACGACTGTTTTCCTTCTTGGAGTGCAACATTTGGAGCGGAATACCGCAAGAAGTCGTGGGGGTAAAGGAGCGTGTTGACTGGTTGTTGAGTAGACCTCTACCAGAAGGAGTGATAATAACGGCACTAAGAGAGCGTTTGATGAGCGGCTGGGACCATACGCGTCTGACTGTCTTGCCAGAGGAGTACCCATCAGATGGGAAGCAACCGGGAGTGCAAATGGCGAAGTATAAGCACTGGATGGGGCTGCCCTTTTCGGGAGCCGCAGCCGTCATGTGGCCAACACATGCTAAGGTTTTCATTCCTCGTTTAGCACATCGTAAGCTAATGCAGTTTCGTTTATGTTGCTGGGCTTTGGAGGCGAACAGAGCACGAAGGGGCAAGTACCATGTCCCCAGGGGGCAGCGGTTTTGCCACTGTTGTGGTCCTAATAGCCGAATTGAGGATGAAAAACACGTGTTATTGGAATGCCCAGCCTATAATGATATTCGTGCTGAAGAGGGATTCGATCATCAACAGAGTATGTTGGAGGCCATGCAATGGGAACCCGCACGCCTGGTGAGGATGTTGGAACGTATGTGGGCTCACCGAAACTCAATTACCCCCTTTGGACGCTAGTCTGGGCTGATGTGCGGTGTTTTTCCTTTTCTCCGTGGCTTTTAGGCGTTGTAGTATTGCCCTTGGGCCTTCGGCTCGTATGGGTAGTCTTACAGGTATGGGGTCACGCACCCCCAACCATGTAACACACACACACACAACACACACACACAGTAGATCCCCTTAGAGTCACCATGTATAATTAAAGGGTTTTCGGTGGCCCTGCCTTCTGCAATGGCGCGCCGCGATGGTGTTTGCCCTAGCGGCCGCTATGGGTGAAATTTTTGACAACCTTGAGAATATGTTCAATTTTCGATGGCAGTGCTTGCGCGTGTGGGATGCAGCGCTGGAAGTGCGGTCGACTTGCTGTTTAGGCAGTGGCTTCAGCCCTGATACTGCAACTGGTTACATATTTGCTATCTAAGCGGTCGAGAGCAGGCGAGCAACAAGCGGCATTATCCTTGCTCATTTTCCAAAATAAACCGCAGTGGTGCGACAAGTAATGTGGTCGGAGTTCAAAGCGTGCACAGATTGTCAAATATGTTGTCGTTAATAGGTAATGGTACGAGGGGTCGAAATTTCCCCCCCAAGGGCACTAAATTTTTTTTATACATATTAAAGGGTGTTATAACACCCTTTAATTCTGGGTAATTACCCAGACTAGTTGCAAGAATTACTGAGGCTTGGGCAGAATCCAGGGCACCGTCCTGCTCAGCTAAATATTAGAATGATGTGGCCATGTTTGCCTTGCACAGCAGGCAAAGTTTTAGCATGTATGGATCTGGCAACGGATTTGTACCCTAAATGAAGGCAGATGCCAATGGTACATCCAAGAAATATTCATAATACTCCAATACCAAACGGTATTTATCAATACCACCTTTTATCGTTGGATAATTCTCTTCATATCTGCTTCGCCAACTGCTGAGCTTTGTTACAATTTGGTATCTTAGACCAACCGGTCAAACAACCTCGCTGTCAAGCACTCCATCGCTTCCGCAAGCACATTCAGCCTTTGAAAGAATTTTCTATCTGACTCACATGGCCAGTCCGGCAAGGAACCCCCAACACGCCCAGTCGGCGGAGGCCGACCACGAGCACTACCAACTGTGCCAGGTGAGCCCTTCTAAAGCAAGGAAACTGGTACAAAGGGTCCAGGAAATGTGTGAGAAGTACGTGAGGCGTGCCCAACATAGGGGCATCACACTGCTGTCACGCATGTTTGACAAAGTCAGACAATTCTGTGACAAGCAAGACTATCGCTCCACACTAGGCTTCCTAATGGAAGCTAATGAGGTGTGCAGAAAAGCTGCGAACTGCAGGAGCGTTTAGCCACTGCAGCGCATGACACTGACAACAATGCCAATGGAGCGCACGACCCAACAGGTCCAGGACCATCGTGCCCATGTACTGTGGAGCCTGTAACTTTGCCCACTGCCATGCTCCAGCCGCAACGCGGCACATGGCAGGGTGAGTTGTGTGAAGAGGTTGAACGTGACGACATCACTGCAGCTAACCTCGTCCTGCCTGAGGGAGGGTTGCCACCACTTTCCCACCCACACCGCCCAATTGGCGCAATGCCACCATGTCGATTGGTGCTTAGGTCCCCACAACAAAATGTTGCACATATTATTGCGCGAACTGACACTATGGACCATGCGGTACACCCAACAGGTGCAGCCCCACGTGGTGACGATTACAAGAAGCTGGTGTTGGAAAAACTCGACCAAATGTCGAGGAGAATGGACGTCATAGAGGCGCATGTACAGGCCCAAGCAGCCGCACCTCCTCCTCCGTCCACACCCATCATACCAGCAGAAGAAGGCCTCAACGTGCAGCCAACGGCTGCAGAACTGCTGGCGATCACTGCACCAGTGCAGCCGGCGCAGGCCAGCGACCAGGCACCACAACCAGTGCCACCATCAATTGTCGCCCCTGCCGCACCGGCTGCCAACTGTGCGCCACCGGCCGCATGTGAGCCAGCAGCTGCCCAAGCTGGCCATGATAGTGGGATAGTGGGTTGCAAGGATGTACAATCCGTTAGTGTGCAAAATGCCAACCACCGAAGTCTTAAGAACTTTAGGCAGCCTCCTTGCTTCACAGGAGTGCCCAGTACCTCGGTCACAAAACCTGAAATCTGGTTTGATACTACCGTTGACTACATGACGCGATCGGGCAGCAATCCCATAATGGGCATGCGATATTATGTTATGGGCAAAGCTGCAGAGTGGTACCATGACCTATTCACACACAAAGGCTCCATGCTCACAATTCAGGGCATGTGTGACGACTTTGTGTTGCTTTTCAGTGATGTGCGCCGCTGCACCCCTCACCATGTATGAATGCAACTACTGGCCGGCATACACACAATGAAACCTGGCGAGTCCATACCGAATTATGTGCAACGGTTTCGTGGAATTATGCGTGGCGACCCTAACATGTCTCAAATTGACTTGTGCACTTGGCTTGTTTATGGTACGCCACCGCAACTGCGGCAGGAATGCGCCACGGATGCCAACGGCAATAACTGGTTTGCATTCGACACATTAATTAACTTTGCCCAAGGTGCACAAACGAGCCACAAGGCAGGCAAGGTGCAAACAGCATGACTTAACTTTTTAGCCACTAATGATGCCCCTGCACAACCCCGACAGAATGGCGGCCACGGCAAGCACACCCAACCGGGTGGATACAGCCACTGGGCCGACTACAACCACCTGGTCTGGTCTGGGTTGACACTACTGCAAGAACTTTTTAGCCACTAATGATGCCCCTGCACAACCCTGACAGAATGGCGGCCACGGCAAGCACACCCAACCGGGTGGATACAGCCACTGGGCCGACTACAACCACCTGGTCTGGTCTGGGTTGACACTACTGCAAGTAGCGGTTTAAGGTCCTGGGTTCGATTCCTGGGGAGACCCCCGAATTAGTCGGGAGCGCGAGATTATGGCTAGCTGCTGAGATTTGGAGTTGAGGTCACATTTGATGGACCAGATTCGCACGCTGGATTGGTGGCGATTGCCGAACCCTCTGTCTCTTAGGGTGTTCGGGTGAATGGATGAGGAGGGGTCCCTGAAGGCTGGATCCGCCGCCTTGGACTTACAGTTCGTATGGCGAAGTACAGTGTGGTAGTGGTGGATGGTGCTATAAGGTGATAAATGATCTAGAACTGACAATGTGATAAAGCGGCCCAGAAGCCTCCCACTCTGTAACATTACATTACATTACATCACAACCACCAAGGTGGCCGCTACGGAGGCCGCGGTGGCAGTTGTGGTGGCGCCTATGGCGGCCGTGGCCGAGGCAGCAACATGGAAATGCCGACATGGGTTCGGGAGATGGTGAAGGAAAAGAACATCTATCATTGTGGACAGCCCTTTGGCAAGGGCCACCACTGCGGCAAATGGCGGCGTTACAACAAGGACCGCAAAAAAAATGCGGTTGCCTAGGAAGTTGCCCACATCATAGCCTCAGGCAGCTCGTGTGGGGAGCCGATGGACATAGAGGAACCAACCCGGAATCCACCAACGGTGGACTGTAGCCACTGTGTGCTTCGTTCAGTGTTTCTGCATCTGCAGAAGGCCCCGGGTCGGGTGTTCGTGATCGATGCATCCTGTAACATATGAAGCGACAATTCCCTCTGTCCTAACTTTGCCTGTCCAGACTCCGTCACTTCGCATGATCTTAATGGACAGCATATCTGGTGCAGCACGCCAGCCGATCGTGTGATTCCTTGGCTGAACAACTACAGCACTTTCAAACAGCGCACTCCGGACACAACTCGTGCGGTTATCTTGGTGCCCAAGTGCATCCACCTAGAAAAGGAATTTCAAACACGTGGTTGGACCTTGCTCAAAGAGTTTACAAAAAACTCCAGAATCTTCTCCGAACCTAAACCTGGAGGTGGTCACACCAGGTCCCCAAGTTTCAAGCATGGCTCGACCCCTGCCAGGAAAAGTCCAAGTGTTCTGCACTAGAACCTCTGACTGAAAACACCGTGCTACTACTACCGTGCAACTTTACTAGCACAAAAGCTGTCACATTAGTTGACTCAGGCGCTTGGCACGTTTTCGTATCTGCCGCACTTGTGCAAAAACTGGGTTTACAGCCCCTCACTAGCCACGTAGCTATTTGCGTGCTAGGAGACGGCGCAAATAGCGTCCGCCTCCAAGGTCAGGTGCATATGTCGCTCCATATTCAAGGATTCCGCTGCGAAATCGTAGTGCAAGTAGCTGCAAGTTATCCCTAAGCTCGCCGACGGCATCGGCCTAATTCTAGGCAGCCGTTGGATGTGAGAGCACAGTGCATTACTAGACTTTGGACAGGGCACCTGCATGGTGACGCGCCATGGCCGCTCATACCGGCTACAGAGCCTAAACAGGCCGCAGTCCGAAGGTGTTGCGGTAATTCATGACGGCGGTCTTACACGCGGCCACTTCACCTAGCGTGAACCTGGTGTCTCTAAAGCAGATTAAAAAACTACAGAAACAAGGAGCGTCTTGTTACGCTGCCTTCATAACCAGTGACGATATCGCCCAGCTAAACGCTATGGACGCCACAACGGCGATCCCACCCTGGTGTCGCCAGATAAACTGGAAGAACTGCTGGACGAATATAAGGAGGTTTTTGAGCCCTTAACGGGCCTCGGGCCGGATCTCGGCACTGGCCACACCATCGAGCTAGAACCTGGCAAAAAGCCACCATACTCCCAACCGTACCGACTTTCCCAGTTGGAGCAAACGGAGTTGAAAAAGCAGCTCGCGGACTTCATGGCCAAAGGCTTCATCGAGGAATCAAAATCGCCTTTCGGTGCACCCCTACTCTTCACACAAAAGAAGGACGGCTCGCTGCACATGTGCCTCGACTTCCGCACCCTCAACAAAATCACCGTAAAAAACCGGTATCCACTTCCAAACATCACCGACCTCCTCGACAAACTTCAGGGTGGGAGCATATTCTCGTCCCTCGACTTACAAAGCGGCTATCATCAAATCCGCATCACGGAGGAGGACATCCCCAAAACCAGCTTCATAACACCCTTCAGGACGTTCCAGTACAAAGTACTGTGTTTCGGGTTGACGAACACGCCAGCGACCTTCCAAAAGGTCATGAACACCATGCTTAAAAAACACATCGACGCTGGTTACTGCGTTGTTTACCTGGACGATATCCTCACCTTCAACAAAGATCCATCAAGTCACCTCGAACACATGCGCACTGTCCTCAAATCCCTCAAAGGGGCATGTTTCCACACAAAACACGAGAAGTGCGAGCTGAACAAGCCCGAAGTAAACTTCCTAGGCCACATCGTCGGCCGCGAGGGACTCAAGGTGGATCCCCACAAAATCGAGGCCGTTAAGAACTATCCCGTCCCAAAAGACATGACGGCGCTGCACGGTTTCCTAGGCCTTGCGAACTACTTCCGCAAGTTCATCCAGGGATACGCATCGCTAGCAAACCCACTTACGGCCCTCACTGGCAGCAAAAGGCTGACCGAATGGACGAACACGCACCAACAGGCCTTCGACGGCATTAAAAACCCCCTCGCCAACGCCCCGGTGCTACACCTTCCTGATTTCGCCAAACCGTTCGAAGTCATAACCGATGCAAGCATCTACAGCACAGCAGCACGCCACCTGTGTGCTGCTGCAGGACGGACATCCCGTTGCATACACCAGCACAAAGTTCACGCCAGCCGAAATCAACTACACTACCACAGAGCAAGAGCTCCTGGGTACGATTAATGCCCTACAAGAGTGGCGACCGTACCTGGAGACCGCACAAGACACCTTTACACTGGTCACCGACCACCATCCAAACATTTGGTTTGAAACCAAAAAGGACCTGTCACGACGCTAAGCGTGATGGCAAGAGTTTCTGTGCCGCTTCCACTACACGTGGCAGTACCGACCGGGATGCAAGAACGTTGCTGACCCCCTTTCCCGCATCCATACAACTCACACCGCGGTCGCAGCCTTGAGGTATATTGGCATGCCTACTGACGGGTCTCCAACGGAACCTACCCTGGCGGACCGCCTACAGGCGGTAATGCCGGACAAACCGGACGCCAACTGGGGCACTGCCTCGTTCACCGACGGCACGTGGTTTAAGGGCAACAAAATTATCGTGCCCAATGACCCGCAACTGCGAAAAGACATCCTACACGCCTACCATGATACACCGCTTGCCGGGCATCACGGTGTGGCTAAGACACTATACACAGTTGCTGAATGTTTCTGGTGGCCCGGCATGTACAGTGCCATCGAGTGCTACGTGCACGAATGCCCGCAGTGCTAACACAACCTGATAACCAAAAGCCAGCAGGCAAACTGCAACCCCTGCCCACCCCAATGGGCCCATGGCAGGTGGTCTCATCACCAGCCTACTGCAGACTCCCTCCGGCAACACTGCCATCTGCGTCTTCGTAGACAAGTTCTCGAAGATGGTCTCGCTGGTGCCCACAACGGACCAACTCACCACCATTGGCTTCGCAAAGATGCTGGTAAACCACATCATCTGCAAACATGGCCGAATCACTGCGCTCCTCACGGATTGTGACCCACCGTTCACAGCACAAGCCATGCGCAACACAGCGAAGCAACTGGGCGTAAAACAGCTCATGTCCTCGTCATTCCACCCGCAAACGGATGGTCAAACCGAGCGCACGAACCGTGTGCTGCAGGAGGTCCTGCGTAACTACGTGGGTCCCGACCTAACGGACTGGGAAGACTGGCTGCCAAAGGCAGAATTCGCTATCAACAACAGCAAGAACCGGACAAACACCGTTCTACATCGTCTACGGACGCACCATGTCCCTACCACTCGACCACGACTTGCCACTGCAGCAGTCCAAATATCTGGCGGCAGATGAACTCACCGACAGCCTCACCCAACGGGTTACAATGGCCACTAAGTGCCTCGACGCCGCAAAGCAGCGCCAAGCCAAATACGCGGACAAAGCTCGCCGTGAAGCCCAGTTTGAGGTTGGACAGCAAGACCTGCTGAGCACCAAGAACTTCACGTTCCGGGCACCAAGCATGAAAGGCCTTGGCGAGTTCATGCCACGCTACATCGGCCCCTTCCCCATCACTGCCAAGGTGGGCGAAGCCGCGGTTCGACTACAGCTTCCAGCGCACTTGCGCATGCACGACGTATTCCACGTCTCTAAACTCAAAGCCTACAAGGCTGGTAGCAGCGCGCCACCCCCACCTGCGATTCCCGCAGCTGAGGGCGAACCCTTGTGGTACGTGGACGAGATCCACGCCCACCGGCAGTCTCGCAGCAGGCGCCGCATCACCACGGAGTACCTCGTCAGGTGGCACAAACTGGGCCCCGAGTACGACTCCTGGGAGTCCGCAAAGGACTGCAACCAAGGATGCCAAGAGGCAATCCGCGCATATCATGGGAAACTGTGCGCAAAAGGCGTACCTCTACCCTAATTATCCACCTCACTCAAGGCGCCCCGAGGACGGGTTCGCATTCAAGAGGGGGGGAATGTAACGCCGCTAAGGCGGCCCTCGGCTCACCGGGCCAACGGTCATCGTACCAACGGTACATCCAAGAACTATTCATAATCTTCCAATACCAACCGGTATTTATCAATACCACCTTTTATCGTTGGATAATTCTCTTCGTAACTGCTTCGCCAACTGCCGAGCTTTGTTACATCACCGGTAACACCAGACATGCATATCTACCAGAACTCACGCCGCATGGCAGAATCATTTACTCCTGGCCCTGAAGCGAATATTTCGATCATGAGGTCGTAAATCTAGGAAAGGGTCCTATCTCTTCATCGCTAAAATTCTCTCCAGACCACGTAAAATGACAAAGACACGATAACGGACCCATGCAGGGGTCGGCAAACGCCGCTGATACAGCGGATCCTTCCGTTGTACCCGTTGCAGAAATTCAACTCTATTCTTCATCGCTGGTACGGCAGCCGTGCGGCAGGGTGCAGAAATCGGCACGCAGTCCTGGGGGCCCTGACTCGAAGTGAGCCCCACCCTGGAGTTAGTTGGTACCGCTTTCATGTACTTCCTCAAACAAACTGCTTATCTAGTACTGTGATGTTTTATTTGTTATATTTCAAGAAAGCTGAACTGGAATTGCAAGGCGCCACCGCAGTTGCCGGTGCCATGAAAGCGCGACCGTCCCGGGACACAGCATCAGGCCTAGAAATAGACTTATAGGAATACAGAAAACCTAGCTGTAAACGGAAATAAACAAAGCCATGGAGTTTGTCCTGGACCCGAGCCATCTGCTTGCATCGCGAAAACCACGCGTCGCGCGACGCAATGCCAGTAAAGTTTGCCATCGCCACAAAACAGGAAAGCAAAACACACGTTGGTAAAACAAACAACAACGGGGATAACGGCTCGCCGGTCAACACCCTCGCTCGGTTCTTAAAAACACAAAGGGGCTAATGTCTCAACACAGCTACCAAACATACACACCGCTATATGACTACTCCACAATAACAAAGTAGTCCTCCTCTTCTTCCAGCTGAACTGCCGCCATGCCAGCCGTCCCCGCGCCGATGCCCGTCTCCGCCGGCCGAGTGCGCCCGCGCGGCGCCAGCGGGGGCACGCCTGCCGCCCGGGGCCCTGCCGATGACCGGCCCGCGAGGTCCTCAACGTCCTGGATGAAACCCTGGACATCTTCCTTACCCTCTGCACTTGGAATCACCCCGAACGCGACGGGGATGCCATTGTCGTGCTGGTCCACCACGAGCAAAGAAGTGACCGAGTCAGGGCCCCCCGGGCGTCTTGCCAGAAATTCCCCCCAAAAGGCAGGTTTGCGCAGTTTTGAAGCTATAAACTTCATCATTAGGTTACCAAACCTTCCATTTTACAAGGAGGTAAACGCTAGCTTTGAGAGGTTCTCATAACGAACAGTCAATTGACGACCTTTCCTCGGCTTTTACCAAAAAAAATTCCATACAGTTATTCGACCCTGGCACCAGTACCCGTGACAGTTATTCAGGTTTTGCCGACCTCTGGACCCATGAGCAAAGTTCAGCAGCAAACGAGGATGGTCTGCTGAGTCGATGATCCAGTCGTTGGCCTCGTCAGGGTTGGGTTTGAAGCTCGCGCAACCCTGATGGCCAGGACCTCTACCAAACACCACCAAACTTGTGCAATCTTACCAGCACTCATACAACGAACGTTATCAACTATGTTTCGCATTCCTTGTGCCATGCAAGGGCGCCCACTTGCTTGACTCCCACTCTCCCACATTCTGATCAACGCCTCTTTGTGTAAAGCCGCACCCCTTAATTAGAACTAGGAAACCACTGGTTTGTTCCAGCAATTCTCATTGACTTTAAGCCTATATGGTCCCTCTGGCCGAAACAGCAAGAGATTGGGTCTTGGGCTTCCCGCGAATCCATATGTCAGCTTGCTGTGCTTGCAATGGACTGAGTACTTAAGCTACTAGGACTACTAGGACGGCATCCAATCATGTCTTATGATTCCTCAAGGCTTTATGTGGATCAGAGGGTGAGCATTGCGGCGCCACCCAGATTTTCCAGCACTGATTATTTTAGCTTTTCGCCGCAGCATTCTATTCCAATAATTCATTTAAGGAATACTGAACCAGTTGGCAGGCTTATGTTCTCTTGCCAAGTGTGACCTTTGTTGTACGTCAACCATCGCCCTGTATCAAGTCCTCAAGTTGGGCCGTTGCCCCTTCCCTTCCCGGGTGGTACTGCCCCCGTGGGCTCATCGGTGGCGCTTCCCTTCCAGCTCATCCACCCGCTGCAGGCACAAGCCGCGCCCCTTCATGGCTAGCACACCCAGGGCTGCAGCCTGGCTGTCGTCGTGATATTGTAGCGACTTTCCCGTTAGCAAGCGTGGGCCCGCAACCTTGATCCAGTACATCACCCGGGCTACCGTGCAGAGCTCCCGTTCCATGCTAGACATATTCCCCCGGGCCATGCGCTCCGACTCCTGGGTGAAAGGCACTCTCATCTCGCTCACTTCCCCAGCTGGTGATCTGGCAGGTAGGCGGCATGGGCCTTCTAGATGTATTACCCGCCACTCTCAGCACCAGTGCTGGCGTGCCGCCACCATGTCTTATCATTCTTGAGCCGCCGCAGAGTGATGAAGAGCCACACCCTGGAGAGGAAGATGGCGGGATCTCCCGCCACTTCATCCCAGTCTGCCCCCTTGCTGCAGGGCAGACTGGGGGGGCGGTCACCATATGCAGACCAAGCGCCGACACCACAGACACTTGGCTGCCCTGTACCACCTCCCTTCCAATTCACGAGCCGTAGCCACATAGCAGCGTGCACGTCCCTTCCCTTTTGCAGGGCGCCGAACGTGGATCCCGCCGCAACTACCTTGGCACTAGGGCGGGTCCAAACCCCCCAGTCTCGCCTCCCGTGGCTGAGCCAATCCTTGCCGTGCACTGCCTACCTCCCTCCATTGCCGGGCTCTGCCTGTCTCTTCGCGGCCATCACAGATAACCCAGCGCTCCCCTGCTCTCTTGAGGTCCTCATGCTCGAGCTCACAGTTCTGGGTTCCGCTGCACCGGCTCGGTTTTCCTAGGCGCGCCACATTGCAGCAGACGGCTGGTCGGCTGCACAGGACAAGGTGTCGCTGTCCAGGCACAGCTCTGCCGGGTGGTTGCGCCTCTGGGCTTCTCTTTGCGCCGCGATTAGGGCCGTCTGCCATGCCACGGCCCATTGGCTGCCTCGCCTGCTGGGGCGCCGCCTTGGCGGCCTCTGCCATGCTGGCCTTCCCGCCACCATGTGCGCCGCCAAACCTGCCTCTAGCCCCCGCGGCCTGCTCTCCCCGCCGCCTCACCCGGGGGGCTTCCCGGGATGCGTGCACCCAACCTTCGCCTCCAAGCAAGTCTGTTTTACCTTTGGTGCGCCCCCTTAGGCCTCAGGGGTCACCCTTATCCCGCTGAGGTGCTCGTTTCCTGAATCAAAGGGGGGTGGGTGTCCGCCAAAATTCGGTCCTGCTTGCATCACCAAGTGTCTCGTCATAAAATGAGTCAGCTATGTGCCCTCTATGCTGCATTGTCAGGGCGCGCGTACCAGCCTCACTCGCGCCGCCTCCATATAAGGGGTTAGTCTTCCTGTCCCATTCCTAGGGAATGCTAGCTCGAGTCCGTCGGGCCTCGCGTGCCATGTCGTTCGCTAGGGGTGCCGTCCCTCCCAGTCGCTAGGAGGATCAGCCTCCCAATCGCCAGGAGGATCAGCCTCCCAATCGCTAGGAGGATCAGCCTCCCAATCGCTAGGAGGATCAGCCTCCCAATCGCTAGGAGGATCAGCCTCCCAATCGCCAGGAGGATCCGCCTCCCAATCGCCAGGAGGATCCGCCTCCCAATCGCTAGGAGGATCCGCCTCCCAATCGCCAGGAGGATCCGCCTCCCAATCGCTAGGAGGATCCGCCTCCCAATCGCTAGGAGGATCCGCCTCCCAATCGCCAGGAGGATCCGCCTCCCAATCACCAGGAGGATCAGCCTCCCAATCGCTAGGAGGATCCGCCTCCCAATCGCCAGGAGGATCCGCCTCCCAATCGCTAGGAGGATCCGCCTCCCAATCGCTAGGAGGATCCACCTCCCAATCGCCAGGAGGATCCGCCTCCCAATCGCTAGGAGGATCAGCCTCCCAGTCGCTAGGAGGATCAGCCTCCCAGTCGCCAGGAGGATCCGCCACCCAATCGCCAGGAGGAACCGCCTCCCAATCGCTAGGAGGATCCGCCTCCCAATCGCCAGGAGGATCAGCCTCCCAATCACCAGGAGGATCAGCCTCCCAATCGCCAGGAGGATCAGCTTCCCAATCGCCAGGAGGATCAGCCTCCCAATCACCAGGAGGATCAGCCTCCGAGTCACTTCAGCAATGGCATGCTGGCCTAAGTTTGTCGAGCTACACGCATCACCTGCGAACCGCTTTCCCGTGCGGAGGGTATTCTAAGGCTATTTCCCCCCTTCGCGTCGTGCTGCAGGGCCACTGGCCCAATGAATGCTTATATTACTGTACCGCGTTCCTTTCTTCGCTGGGCGCACTCTCGGGCAACTCACCGGGCCGTCTACAGGGTTTCTCTTCAACGCCGCCTTCCAACATGTGCCTCGCCGCCGCCACAAACCGAATGCCAAGGGTCAGGAAGGTTAGATGAAAGTAAACCGAACCCGACTCTGACAGGCACCAGTGTCGCTGGTTCGTTAGGAATGACTTTTCATGTTGATTGACTGGACTCTTCGTTCTTGTGTGTTTGGCGTTGTTGCGAGCATTAAAGTCTGTACGTGTTTCGCCGTGGCTGAAGCGCCCTCACCAGACGTGCCCGACGAGTTAGGTAAGGTCCAGGAGTGACTCGCGCCGCCTAACGCCGTCGATCTCCCGCAATCCCGGCGACCTTCCCGACGGCCCAGCACCATACCAGTTTGTACGGCATGTACACGCACAGTCGTAAAGCGCCGCAACAATCCTCAAGAGCCGGACAAAACTTGAATATATGTCAGCATCCTAGTGGAGGATATTTTCCGTGTCCATTTTCAAAAGTCCTAAAGTCGTACACATAAATTGGGGTCTGGCCTTCGGCAATCCTTAAGGCCTATCGCATAAACCACTACAAGCCTTGACGTTAGGCTATTTTCCTACAAACGCCGTTCCCGAAGCCGCTTCTCCATGGCTCGGAAGGTGCGGCGAGATTTTTCATTATTTAATTGTTTGCCGATACTCATAAGTTGCCATAGCTCCTATGTAGAAGACGGCAAGCACAATGGTCGCGGCAGCCCTGCGCAAAGTCTGCGATGCACTGGAACAGGTTTTCACCAAATTCTCTATGGACACGTTCAAGGGCCTACGTGTTAAGTGAGTACATTGATGGGTTGTTTTTTGATGGAAATTTTCCGGTTACCCCCGTGTTGCCATACCATAACCCTGAGGCTCCGTGCTCGACTTTAGGCAACTCCCGGCCGTTGTGCTTGTCGTTGCGTCCCTGACATCCCCGGAGATTGAGTGCCGCGAATGGGCTGGATGCGTACGAATGGGGCTGGATGAGCGATCGTCGGCTTATGCCACACCTCGAGCACTTGGTGAAGAACGCGTACGCTGTGGGGCAGCTGCAGGCACCTGCACCGCAGGTCCGAGTCACAGCTCGGAAACAGCAAGCGGACGACATCCAGCGTCCCGAGGCGGAATCCTACTTCGTAAGGAATCTAGGGCGATTGGCCTGGCAGGCAAGTTGGAGACGGCATGGTGCTGGGGAGCTGTCATTCCCGCTGTACTATCTCCTGCAGAACACGTTCGGCACTGCGGCGCAGTACGTACCGCATATGTGCAATAAGGGGGTCACCAAGGACCTGTCGGCCGGACATATTCCAAGCTGGGTGCCTTCATAGTCTGGTGGCCCCTGCCCCTGCGGTGGCAGTTGTATGGAAACACGTGCTGCCCTGGGTTTCCCATGCATTCCCTTGGTGAACGCACAGACTGTGGATCTATGGAAGGAACTGTGCTTCCAGCTGATATGATTGCACGTGACGAGCGGTATGCCGCCAAGGTGGCTGAAAACGTAATGCTTTGTTGCCCTGTTTGGTACCTCCACACTTTCATCTTGCCTTGCAGGCTGCGAGCCACGAGGGAGGAACTGATGCGGAGTTTTGAGGTGAATATGCATGTAGTCGCTGCATGCTTTCAACATCACCAATCAAGTTTTTGGGTGCGAGTGCAGGAAGGGAAGCAGGCAGCCAAGCGGGCAGGGGCACGCAGCATGGCAGCTGATTTGCTGGATGGGAATCTCAGTGATGCAGAGGACCTTGAGGAGGATGTGGTCGACGTGGGAGGCAGAAACGGGCAGGTCTGCCACAGAGCAGGTAATGTATGGTCTTGGCACATTGGGCATTGTTGCATTGCTGACCGATGGTACCCTTGTACAGGGACATCGGCCGCGGCGGTCGACCAGCAGCAGCTGCAGTGTGCCTTTGAGCGTTTCAGGCATGTCCGAAGTGAGGGCTGCACTAGTGGAGGTTGGTGTGAGGCTGAGCCGGACGGAGTTGGGTGCAGCACTCACACTCAAGACTGCAGGGTTATCATGGGGGCAGCCGACATCGCAGCAGGTGGGCCAAACCGCATTATGACTGTCTTACATGAGGCATGCTGTGAGCCATGGAATGCTGACGAGATAGTTCGTAATGCAGATGAGTGAGGCCTTTCAGCAGTTCGATTAGCTTCATGAGATGTTCGGTGAGGAGGAAGCCATTGGCATGGTAACCGGCATGGCTGGCTTCAAGACAACAGTAGCGACGCGCAAGAAGCTTGTTGAGCTGGGCTATTGGTGGCACGTAAAGTGGTGGCGGCCAAACAGGCGGCGGCAATAACACTGACTGAGGAAAAAAGTCAAGCCCTGGTTTGTTATGTCTTTTGCAACGTGTGTTGCCAATTCATAGAAGTTGTGTTTGGTTTGCTGTGTGACTCGACTTATAAGCAAAGGTCTAACAAATGAACGAAGGACGGCGAGGTGAGATGGGTGATGTCGGTGCGTGTACTGATGACGTCCAGGCTTTTGACAGACGGGAGTGGTGCAGCCTGCAGGGGCCGTTATTGGTGATATGTGCTCGTTTGTGTGCTATAATTGGACAGCTGATTATGGAGCTGTTCGTTATGGATGTTTCACATGGGCAGGGGCCCTTGCTTTGTGAAGATAACTCTCGGTGTTCAGTTTACCATATTGCTGACCCATGGGATGTGAACGAAATTGACTTGGACGTCTGGTACTGGCATTGGTGATCATGTAAACGCTTTCACCAGACTTTGTGAAATGGGCCATAAGTAAGCGGCTATGGACAACGACACCATCTTCCGATTGCAGGCCCGTCCCTATTCGCCATTCTGCAGCTCCAGCCTGCCCTCATCTTACCTTGGAACCCCCATCCTAATCCTCCATGTGTGTCCCCAATCCTCATCCTGCGGCAGCGAGGCCATCCTAAACCTGCGACAGCCTGCAATCCCCATCCTGCCAGCCATGGTCCCATCCCCATCCTTGGCCGGGGGTCCCAATCCCATCCTTGGTCAAGGTTTCAATCCCCATCCCTCCGACAGGGGATTCCCATCCCCATCCTCACCCCGACAACAATCCCTAACCAGAAAGTGTAGCAATCCTAATCATTGCCTTGCCCCCTACATCCAATCCGTCGTCACTCTATTCCCTATCCCGCCTGACCAGTACCTGCCCCCAATCCCCAACTTTGCAACCCGATGCAAGGGCCTAAGGACTATATCAGTCTTCATCTTTAAAGAAATAAAGCTGCTCGCTAGCTATGGCATAAACATGCCGGTTACCGACCGTTTTGGGCCCATTAACCCAACCGGCCGGTTGAATGGCGTTAACGGCCCGGTTGGGTTAACGGTCGGTTGGGTTAACGATCAGTTGGGTTAACGGTCGGTTGGGTTAATGTGCCCCAAACGGTCGGTAACCGGCATGTTTATGCCATAGGGAGTATCCCGGTAGCGCGGGAAGCATCGTTCGCCAATATTAATTAAAGGCCTCTAACACTGCAGGAAAATTTTAGTAGAAGATTTAGAACTATGTATGTATTTAGTTTTAGCGTTTGTTCCTGCTTTGAGGGCGTGAAATGCCGTGTCATTGTCCCTAATAAGTCATTGTCCCGGCATTTCAATTGTCGTCCATAAGCATGAACCAGGCCACCAACTCACAAGCTTACATGCAACAACTAAAACCAGGCAATACTAGCTACGCAAGCTATGCTAGGACAAACTTTTGAGACGACCAGAGCAACATGAAGTGGTGTCAAGCCGATGTCCCCAAGCAACTGCTTTGCATCCATGTCACTAGATTGGCGCAATAGGTTGACAAGGTCGTCCATATGGCACCTTTCCTTGGACAAGGCATCCTCCAATTGGCGCGTGCACGCGGTAAATTGACTTAGATTGTTTGCCCTGGCAAACTTATGTACTCCAAACTCATCCACTGGACGATGCTGGCTGTATTTCTTGCGTGGGCGATCTTGTCGCCGACGGGCGATGTTGTCCAGGGCGTTCCGGTCAAACTCGTAGGCGCCGACCTCATTACCGTTGTCCATGGACATTGTGTTGGAAGGATACGTTAAGGTTCAGATAAAATGAAGAAATGAAGAAGCGCTCCTTCATAGTATGGAGATGGTAGAATCTTCAAGCAACTTTTGAACGACCAGGGAGAGTTGCTGATAGGCGAATTTGCATGAAGCTGTAGAATTCCTTTATTCTTTCAAGGTAAATGAATGCTTATGTATTCGTCCGTTAGTAGCGTGAAGCTTTGAACACTCTTTGTACGGCAGATTCGGCACAATGTTTTGCCTCATTGCGATGTTGCCTGAAAATTTTGAACAGAAGGGATCACTGCTCATGCTGGTGCAGCAAGACATGTAAGGAGATGGCCTGGTCACAATCCAGCAGTCATATATCGACAATCTCAAGCTATGACAACTTGTTACATGTGTCTGTAATAAAAAAGGGACTTTGCGATGGTGTGGGGAGCTCTTTGAGTGGTGGGACTGTGGAAATCCAGTTTGTTTCGCCCGTAACAAGTTTGTTACGGGCGAAACAACGTCCCTCTGAAACGTTTGGATATGCCTATGCAACACATTTCCTCAATTTCATGAACTGCAAGTATTCTAATCCAACATCACCCCAATCTCAGTGTAAACTAGTCTCCAAATGTGCCTGCACAAGACTGTCACCCCTGTCACCCGGCATTCACATTGCCGTAACCTCCTCAAGCTTGTCGGGGTGTGACACGTGGGCATGAACCTTGTGACAATGGGCATTGTCACAAAGAAACTGGTTGCATTCAGAAATGCATTTTTGCTCATGCCAGGTTACCGACATCGGTTACCGATTACTGGGGACGGTTAATGGATAACGGTTCGCCCGGTAATCCTACCGACCGGTTACCCATCTCGTTAACTGGACCCGTTAGGTCGGAACCGGGCCGGAACCGGCCTGGAGTATGCCAAGCGCTTAGCTTTGTACAAGTTATGAATTTGCCATGCGTCATACAATTGGTGAACCCTGTGCTGGAAAGGTCTTGACAATTACACTTGACACAACATTGGTGGCGATTTCTCCAATTGTGTCACCGATTTTTATGGGCTATGTTTGTAGACCATCTCTACTGCACCCGGGCGAATAACTTCTGCAATAGGATGGAACATCATGGAACGAAATGAACTTACTGACACTGCCTGCATGAGGATGCACCAGCACCAGCGAAAGCCATACCATTTACCCAACCCAACATACAATGTAGAACACGTGTCGATGGGATTAACGAGACCGAAGGGACACCAACAACACCTTCCCAGGCGGGTCCCATACCTTAAGTACATCTGCCTTGTAACCTGTCAAACCACCCCGTAGCTACATCAGTCTATGGCATGCTCGTTTTGAGGTTAGTGAAGACCATCAGCCATTCCAAGTCTTCCGACCCAGTTCCAGATACTCTATCTTGTATTGAAGACCTGGGAAATCTTCGCTCTTTAAAGCTGCCTGAGAAGAACGCAAACGGCGTTGATATTATGCAGAGCACTGCCTTTCCGGGTAGCAAACCTCTGTGAGGCAGTTCTTCGCTGCTGTTAATGTGGACGGCGGGACCCTGCCATCGGTTGCCAAATACCGAAGTACCTTCATACACAGCAGGGGACGGTAAAAAGAACAAATACAGGTACTTCATGATTCCTTCGACTTGGTTGCGAGTGAACACTCCCTTAAGGTGTACCGAGACTGGGATGCACAGAAATATTTTTGGCCATCTACACAAATGCATAATCGTAGCTTTTCCTATGCATTACATGTAAATATATGCATATATTATATACTTATAGTATACATATATGTTATGTACATTTATTCTGGACACGCCGTCCACCTCACAAATACACATTCTGAAAAGACGCTCCCAAGTTCAAGAAGTGTGCATACCTGTATGCTTGGACAACCGTACATGGGAGCCCGCACCACCTGAAGACGTGTAGACAGGCTGAAGCAAAGAATCCCCAAGCATCATGCATGGGAAGGTCTGGATACTCCTCACAGGCGCTCTGGCAGGAGTCATTATGACCTGCATACAAGTTTTCCGGGAAGGTAGGTCATTACACAGGCTAACAGGTGCTTTCGGAGCCGGCAAAACACGCTCTGTCAGTCCTACAATTGATGCAAGGCAGTGCATCCAGCTTAATAAAGCGATTGTGGCCCATGCCCCACCTGCACTGTCTGCCCACTGTCAAGGTCCCAAATGCGCACAGTGCCATCATCAGAGCCAGATATTAGCAACTCGTGGTTCCTGCACTGCATCTCTATGCCGTTTCTGCCCATACGAGGGTCAAACGATGCCAACGTCAGGCAGGTCACTGAACAGCTGTGACCCACGAAGACCTGGTAACCACGACCATCCTGCACGTCATAACGTAATCCAGCGGCGGGCACCACTGCAGCGGCGCTACTCCTTGAGACGTCTATATCCGCTCCCAGTGCTAAAGCATACACAAAGCCATCCACGCCAGCCGCATAAATTGTCTCCTCGCCTGCGAACATAGACAGTGTCATGACGAATCGATTAGCAGCCTTGTGACCGCAGTATTCAATGGGTGTGAAACAACGGACCTTTGTAGCCTAGACTTCTAGTTACCTTCCCGGGCCCCGAACGCACCAGCATCGAGTGCAATGTCATTTATGGCCGCCGGCAACACCAGCGAGCATAACTGGCAACCGTCAGCAAGCCTTCGCAGCTTCACTGTGCGGTCCAAAGAGGCGCTGACCAAAACCGTTGACGCCTCGCCTATCCCCGCTGCGAGTGCAGTTACCTGCATTGTGTGGTCGCACCACGTGTGAAGCGGCTTGGGGTTCGCCTCTACATGGCCTGCCTGGTCTAGGCCCAAGAGAGGGTCAAGCAAATCTGCTAGCAGCCATGCATGCAGCATTGTGTCCTCCCCGCCAGATAGTAACATGGAGTTGCCGTTAATGAACAGCAGCGTCGTAACACCCTGTTAGGCAACAAGGAGTGGGTGCAAGGGATTAATAGCCTCACGATCAGTTCCCTGATTTTTCTTACCCCGGTGTAAGAGGAATGTGTACAGGTAATGTAGTTGTATGGTGATGGCTGCTTCCAGAAACCCAGGAGAGAGGTTCATGCGCTGTGCGGACACTTAAGCAGAAGCATATGCAACCAGGGGTACCGTGGTGCCCCATTACTGGGAACATAGCAAATACCGGCATCCCTATGCCTACTTAGGACTAAGGTTTGGCCCTTACCGAGCAGTTGTTAAAGTGTCATTGCTCGCGGGGAGCAAAGCCTTGTCACTGCACAGGGACTTGGGCCCCTAACACTTGCTTGCCAGTACACCCACTATAACATCTCTAACAATGTTCCATGCATACCAGAATTGAGAATGGGTTCCACATAGCCGCACACAGTAGTGGAACGGTGTGAAATGTGGCACACACCTTGTAGTGTGCAGGCCATGTGCATACGAGCCGACCTGAGGATAGCTCCCAAAGGTACAACGTCCCACTGCTAGCTCCTCCGGCAAGGTAGTGGCCGTCCGCAGTCGCAGCCAGAACCGATACAGCTTCCGGCAGTAGCGCATGGCCGTGGGGTTCATGCTGCAACCCAAAAAAATGGACTTTCGCCAGGTGTTGTAATGGTGATAACGATGTCGGCTATGATGACGATGATGATGATCACAAGCTATGCTCTAAACAGCAAGATGGAATAATGGGGCTGGGTAGGCTGGGTAGGTGGAGCACCCCCCTGGAGCCGGCACGCCAATATCCCGCGCCCGCTGTAAACCCTGCGCTTGGGGCGCAGGGGTGCGCTTAGCTGGCGTGGGGCTCCGAATTCCTCCACTTCTATTCCACTTCCCACCACAGCTCTTTCTGGCGCAACACAACTACGACTACGCAACTGCAAACCGCCATAACTACATCATTTCTAGAACCAATCTCCACCTATTGATAGGTACCCTGGTAACGGACGTACCGAAAAGGAGAAGAACTGCACGCTGTGTCTGTCCGCTTGCACCGCCGCAAAACGTTGCGACCCAAGCACGCATACTCCCTTAGGTGTAAAATCGCCCTTTAAACTCATCGCAATTACACCGCTTTTCAGATCACTGTAAAAAATTAAGGCAGGCACTTAATCCTCTCGACAGCAGAAGCGCGCGAGCAGGACGGCTTACCAAACGCTGATGGATGCGTTCACATATCCAGAAGCAACAATACAACTGGACGCCAGCATTTCAGCAGAACCCGCCACAGCATACGCAGAAGCTTCTCTCGTTGAAGCAATCCTAGCTGCTGCTGTTTAACCTCATTAGCAAACTGAAAGTGATATTCCGCACTGAACTAATCGATCTGCTATAAATGCGGCCAGTGGTCTGCATAACTAGCAGCCGCTGTTAGGTTTTCTCGTTACTTGTTAAGTCGTTAACTTTACTCTGGACAATCATTTGGGATATGGATAATGTACGACCTTCCGGCGCCGCCTAGGCTCTGGATAACTATTTAAGTCGTTGTGTTGTTTAGATTGTTATGTCATCGTTATTACATCTTGTGCTGGATTACATCTTGAGCTGCGGGCAACGCAAGCCCGCCGAAAGTGCCTGGCTCCGCTTAACAAACCAGATTTAAACCGACCCTGGAGTGACCGTTGGCACAGCAGGCGTAACCTACCTGTAGGGTTTAGCTCCTTCTACACTGCTTCAAAACGGCTTCCGATCAGGAGCTTCTATGAAAGCAACTACGTCTTGCAAATGAAGCAGAATCTCTGGCTTGGAGGGAACCTTGATGATGACGAAGATGCCGCACGGACTGGCAATATCAATGTTGAGATAAACAATAGAATTGAAGATATGTCTGGTAAAGCAGCGCAACTGCAGCTGGAATACATGCCGGCATGGGCGCTCCGGAGGAGGAGCAGCGATAGTGCAACGATTACTGATTAGTATTGTACGAGAGTGCCGTCATACGGCCTGTCTCTCACATAGTGTTCCTTAAAACTTCCGCATTTCTCCGGTACCCTAGCATCTACACTAGGGTTAGGCACTACTGGTAACGTGCGACCATTGCCCCCGGGAGATCCCGGGATTGAGACCTGTCAGGGTCGAAAATCCTTCCGATGGTGAAAGGTATTGCGCCCCTAGTTGGTGGACGGTGGTGACCTGGGATAAACTTAATCTACGAGCAGACCAGGGATGGATTTGGGCCGCTGTCGACCCGGAAGATTCCGTTGGATGCTGGTGGTGGGTGCGGGACCTGAGCGATCCACCGAGTAATGGACTAGGGTGACTAGATGAGGGTGCCCCGAAATACAGGGGAAGGCAGGGCTTCGCAGGGTAGCTGCCACGGGTGATGATATATCCCCCTGTTTCACACATCTGCACCAGGCTGCGGTCTGCATCGTTATTAATGGCAGCAATCACACCCTCCGCACGTGATGAGTGTGTTCCAAAGTGTGGTGATAGCGATGCCCCACAAAGAGCCTCTGCAAGTGGCCCAGGAACGTGCGGTATGGCAGGGTGGGACGGGCAGAGGGTTGCAGAGATGGGGGATTGGGGGCAGGTACTGGTCAGGCGGGATGGGGAATAGGGTTGACGACGTCAGGATGGGATGTGGGGCCCAAGGCGAGGATTAGGGATTAGGCGTGCTACACTACTTTGGGGATGGGGATTGCTGTCGGGGGTGAGGATGGGGATGGGATCCCTGTCTGAGGGATGGGGATTGCAACCTTGACCATGGAGGGGATTGGGAGCCCTGGCCAGGGATGGGGATGGGACCCTGGTCGACAGGATGGGGATTGCAGGCTTTCGCAAGTTTAGGATGAGCTTGTTGATGCGAAGGGTTGCCGTGTCGCCCTGTGGCCTGTTTGGGTAACTCGTCAGACTATCGTGAGTGGCAGCTGAGACCGGTCTGAGGTCGCATGTTAGACTTGGAGTGACAGCTTTGGACCTGTCTCGGGAGGCCCGTCGATATGGCTGTTAGGTTCTAGCGTACTGGTAACTCTCGTCCTTTGGGATAGGCTTTCCCAGCCTTTATAAGTCTCTACTGTTTATCGGTAACAGTACCTCAGATTCACACGTTTACGCCTAGGCAAAGGGGCTTTCGGTGGTAGGTCGCGGATCTCCCGAACACGTGTAACGGCTAATGTATCCTTAGTCGTGTCTGCTAGGTCCCTGTGAGATAGCGTCTCACCAACAGGTTATGAGCCCCGGGTAACGGTTCCCGGCGGTTAATATCTGTAGTTGCTTTTAGCTTGAGCAGGGAGGCTCGCTAGGCAACCGACATGGGAAAAGGGTGTAAGACCGTCCTCTTAGCGGACGGGTCTAACTACTCACAGTGGCTAGGAGACTTCGGTGACTTCCTTGCTACATCCAAGCTGCGGAGCTATATGACCAACCCGTCGCCACCGGGACGCAATGCGCAAGACGCTCTGGAGGAAGATGCCCAGGCGCTTGGCTACCTGCGTCTTTCCTGCGAACTGCCAGTAAAGCAGTTGCTCAGGAACTGTCAGTCGACTCTCGCCGCCATGCAGCTCTTACAGCTGCAGTTCCGTTCTGCCTCTCAGGCCCGGCTTAGCCTGCTAGAGCCGCAGAAGCAACTGCGCATGGGTGACGACGAGACGACCGCTGACTTCATTCAGCGGGCGGAGCAGCTCCGCAGCGACATTATCTCGGCGGGCGGCCAGTGGGACGAGGCTGCTATGCGACATGCTATTCTCCACGGTCTGCCTCCACAATACGCTATCACAGTCGAGTTCGCAATGTATTTGCCTAACCTGACCACCCCGCAGCTCGTGTTCATGCTGCGGGAGAAGGAGAACAATTTGAAGGCTCAAGCAGTCAAGTCCGGCCTGGTTGGAGCTGTCGGCCCTGGTCGCACCGCCCGTGGAGTCCGCGGTGCTGCCGGCGCCTCGGGCGCCGCGGGGGCCAACGACACCTGCCGCTACTGTGGACAGCTTGGTCACTATGTCCGTGAGTGCCCCGTCAAGCAGGCTGACGTGTCCGTAGGCCTCTACCGCAGCAATGCGTTTGAGCAGCCACGCAGCAGTGGAGCCGGCAGCAGTGGCAGCGGCAACCGCCATCGTGATGGAGGCGGCGGAGGCACCAGCGGCGGCAATAACAGCGGGGGCGACAGGACGCGCGAACGCGGCCGTGTTAGACGCGGCAACGGCCGCCGCAGTGGCAGCGACACTGCTGGCGGAAGCAGTGGCGGCGGCGGCGGCGGTGTAAGCTCACGCCAGAACCGTGCCACGGTGCTGGTCGTCGGTGGCAGCGGCAACAGTTCAGCAGTAGTCCTAGACTCTGGTTCACCTTATCATCTTACAGGTGACCGCTCACTGTTGCACAGTTACGTTCCCTCCGGCTCGCCCAAGCAGATTAAGTGGGGAAATAACCAGCTGGCCGACGTCATGGGGACAGGGCAGCTACTCCTACGGACGCGCGGTGGAGAAACCGTCTTGCTAAGCAACGTACTCCATGTCCCCAGCTCGGGACTGACGCTCATGTCTGTCGACCTTCTCGTGACGCGCGGCTGCTCAGTCACGTTCGGCACGGACAAGGCGGGCCGCCGGTTCTCGCGAGTAGGTCTGCCGCACGGCGGTTCGTCTATCACCGCGTGGAGTGAGAGTGGGCATTACGTCATGGACGTGGACCTGCTGGCGCCGACCAAACGCGCCGTCAGTGCGCTCGGTGCTGCGGAAGACAGAGCCGGCGGAGGTAGCGGCGCTGGCGGAAGCGCCGCCGGCGCCAGCAGCAGTGACGACGGCGGAGATCAGCCAAACACCGGCGCCAGCAGCAGTGACACCGGCGGAGACCAGCCGAACGGCGCCGGCAGCAGTGACACCGGCGGAGACCAGTCGAACGGCGCCAGCAACGGCCAAAGGCAGCTGGGTGCCCTTGAGTACTCAGCCGCCGAACTCGCAGCAGCGCAGCGCATGCACCGCCAGTTCGGCCACCTTGGTTACCGGGCGTTGGAGCAGCTTATCACCAAGAAGCTGGTACATGGACCACGGGTCACTCCCGCGGCGCTGCGTCAGGCGGCAAAGGGTGTCTGCGAAGCCTGTGTCACAGCGAAGACTACAGCTACAGCCCACGTTAGCCGCGGTAACCGGCCTCAGCGTGTCCTGGAGGTCGTACACTCTGACCTGTGCGGGCCTATGCCGACCACGGGCCGAGGAGAGGCTCGCTATGTGCTAACGCTGCTGGACGGTGCCTCCGGTCTGTCTGCCGTTCGCACACTGGTTAGCAAGAACCAAGTGGGCGAAGCGCTGCAGGACATGGTGACGCAGCTGGAGGCTCGCATCCCGAACGGTGCACGGGTCCGCACCCTTCATAGTGATAACGGTGGCGAGTATGTCGCCGAGCAGCTGGCACAGTGGCTACGCCAGCGCGGCACTGCGCACACCCACTCGGCGCCGTACACTCCGGAGCAGAACGGCGCAGCGGAGCGGCTCAATCGCACGCTCCTCGACCGTGTGCGGGCTATGCTGTACGATGCCGCGCTCCCGGACAGCTTTTGGTCGGAAGCTGTGCTATACACCAACCTCCTGCGCAATGTTTCCCCCTCTCAGGGCCGGGAGGCCACACCGTGGGCAACTTATCATGGCGTCACCCCCGACGTCAGCCACCTGCACACCTTCGGCTGCCTGGCATACGTCCGCATCCCAATCAGCCAGCAGGATAAGCTCGGTCCCCGCGCAAAGGCGGGAACCTACCTTGGACCGGAGCGCGGCACGGCCGCCCACCGCGTCCTCGTCGACGGTAAGGTGACTGTTAGCAGCGACGTCACCTTCGACGACGACCTCCGCGGCCTGGCGTCTCAACGGGCGGGCACCCCCTTCGGCGCTAGCCCCGCCCGTCCTGGCAGCGGCGACCCCGTCGGCGGCTCTACACAGCCCGCCACACCGCCGCCTCCAGTGGATGCACCGCCTCCAGTGGACCCAGCACCCCCCCTCCGCCCCAACACACGCAGCCAACGGCAACCTCTTCACCCGCCGCTGGCCACAGTCTGCCCAGCCAACAACAGCAGCGGCGGCGGCGGAGATTTGGGTAGTCCACCGCTGCTTAACAAAGCGTCGGGAAGCGATTATGCTGAGGCAGGCGACGGCAATGCGGGCGGCGGAGGCAACAGCGCGGTGCAGGAGCCGCGCAGTTATGAGGAAGCGGTGGCGAGTCCACAAGCGGACAAGTGGAGAACTTCGATGGATGACGAGATTCTGTCGCAGCTCTCCAATAAGACCTGGGAGTTGGGCACGCCGCCACCCGGTGCACGCATCCTGGACTGCCGCTGGGTCTACAAAATCAAACAGGAGCCAGGAGGTGAGGTACGCTACAAGTCGCGTTTGGTGGTGAAAGGTTTTGAACAGCGAGCGGGTATAGACTATGGAGAGCTGTTTGCGCCCACTACGCGTGCAGCCTCCCTGCGGGCACTTCTAGCTGTGGCAGCAGCCAGAGGTATGACGGTCCACCAGATGGACGTCAAAACGGCCTTCTTGAACGGTGACCTGACAGAGGAGCTGTGGATGCGACAGCCCCCAGGCTATAGCAACGGCGACCCGACACAGGCGTGCCGGCTGTTAAAGTCTGTTTACGGCCTCAAGCAAGCCCCACGTTGCTGGTACGAGAAGCTGGCGGCGGAGCTGGGCAAGCTAGGCTATGAACCGTCTACGTCCGACCCCGCGCTATTCGTCAAGCGGGGGTCCGATGGCTCAATCGATGTGCTCGTGCACGTTGATGACATGCTGGTGGCGGCGGACAACCCGCAGTTGGTTGCGGCCGCCAAGGCGGCCATAGCTGGTTGCTTCGCTGTACGAGACCTTGGAGAGGCGCGCTACTACCTCGGCATGGAGATCGTCCAGGACCGCCGCAACCGCAGCATCATGCTCACACAGCAGCGTTACGTGGAGCAGCTGCTTCAGCGCCACAGCCTGGAGAACGCCAAGCCACGTGCCACCCCGCTACCCCAGAATACGCGGGTTCTGCCAGCCAGTGACACCCAGCCGATACTGACGGACAGCAGTGGCTACCGCGCGCTGGTGGGAGAACTAAACTACCTCGCTACCAGCACACGCCCAGACATCGCACACGCTCTGAGCATGCTGGCACGGCACATGTCCGCCCCCACCAAAGCGCACATGGGGCTCGCTCTGGGTGTGCTGCGTTACGTCTCTGGCACTCGGGCGCTTGGTCTGCGTTACTGCGGCGACGCCAGCCACTTCTGTGGGTACAGCGACGCAGACTGGGCCGGCGACCCAGCCACCCGCAGGTCCACCACGGGCTACGCTTTTCTGCTCGGTAGCGCGGCGGTCAGCTGGAGCAGTCAGTTGCAGCGCACCGTGGCGGCCTCGTCCGTGGAAGCCGAATACCAGGCCGCAGCAGCAGCTGTGCGCGAGGCGTTGTGGCTACGCAAGCTGGCGAGCGATCTGGACCTATCCCCGGGTGCTGTCAACGTCCAGCTGGATTCGCAAGGCGCGCTCAGCCTCGGCAACAACCCCATCACGTCGGTGCGCTCCAAGCACATCGACGTGCACCACCACATCGTGCGCGAGAGGGTCGCGCGTGGTGAGGTGAAGCTCAGCTATTGCACCACCGACGACATGGTGGCTGACATCCTAACCAAGGCACTGGGCGATGTCAAGTTCGTGCGCTGCCGCACAGCGCTGGGCGTTACTTAGATCGCCAGAGGAGGAGTGCTGAGGGCTTTGAGGGATTGTTTTGAGCTAGGCTTTAGGGGGGTGCTGAGGGTGCGTGAGCAGGCGCCCGAATGGGCAGGTTAATGCCCGAAGGGGCGCCGTAGGCAGTGCGTATGGTGCTGTACGGCACTGTTTTCTCTGTGTGTTTGTGCAGCAGCATCAGACCGCATAGCCATCAGGCTGAAGGCTGGCAAGCTGCGTTTGTATCTGCTGAGTGTTGAGCAGTCGGCCTGGACCGCGGACTTGTCGGCCGATCTAGCTAGTCAGTACTAGCAATTTGTAGTAAGGCCCCTAGTGCGACACGAGGGGGCGTGTTGATGCGAAGGGTTGCCGTGTCGCCCTGTGGCCTGTTTGGGTAACTCGTCAGACTATCGTGAGTGGCAGCTGAGACCGGTCTGAGGTCGCATGTTAGACTTGGAGTGACAGCTTTGGACCTGTCTCGGGAGGCCCGTCGATATGGCTGTTAGGTTCTAGCGTACTGGTAACTCTCGTCCTTTGGGATAGGCTTTCCCAGCCTTTATAAGTCTCTACTGTTTATCGGTAACAGTACCTCAGATTCACACGTTTACGCCTAGGCAAAGGGGCTTTCGGTGGTAGGTCGCGGATCTCCCGAACACGTGTAACGGCTAATGTATCCTTAGTCGTGTCTGCTAGGTCCCTGTGAGATAGCGTCTCACCAACAGAGCTCGCTGCCATAGGATTGGGAACACAGTTGGAGGATTAGAATTGGGTGTTCTGCTGTAAAATGAGGCTGCAGGTGCAGAACTGGGAATACTGACAGGACTGCAAAACAGGCCAAGGATGGATGGTTTAGTTGTCCATAGTAAGGACGTTCTGCTTGCAAGTCGCGTCCCATTGCAAACCAAACTCAAACGCAAGGACGTTCTGCTTGCAAGTCGCGTCCCATAGCAAACCAAACTCAAACGCAAGGACGTTCTGCTTGCAAGTCGCGTCCCATAGCAAACCAAACTCAAACGCAAGGACGTTCTGCTTGCAAGTCGCGTCCCATAGCAAACCAAACTCAAACGCAAGGACGTTCTGCTTGCAAGTCGCGTCCCATAGCAAACCAAACTCAAACGCAAGGACGTTCTGCTTGCAAGTCGCGTCCCATAGCAAACCAAACTCAAACGCAAGGACGTTCTGCTTGCAAGTCGCGTCCCATAGCAAACCAAACTCAAACGCAAGGACGTTCTGCTTGCAAGTCGCGTCCCATAGCAAACCAAACTCAAACGCAAGGACGTTCTGCTTGCAAGTCGCGTCCCATAGCAAACCAAACTCAAACGCAAGGACGTTCTGCTTGCAAGTCGGGTCCCATAGCAAACCAAACTCAAACGCAAGGACGTTCTGCTTGCAAGTCGCGTCCCATAGCAAACCAAACTCAAACGCAAGGACGTTCTGCTTGCAAGTCGCGTCCCATAGCAAACCAAACTCAAACACACTGTCGGGCAGAGCAATTCTTTTGGCTGCCCCGGTCGCACAATTCCCGTGCTTCCCTAATTCGACACCCTGAACACGCTAATTCTGACTGTCCGAATGTCCCTGCCAGGCCAATTCGACACCTTGTCAGCCTAATTCTGACTGTCGGAATGTACCGCCAGGCTAATTCGTATCCCTGTCAGGCTGATTCTGACTGTCGGCACCCGGACAGGCCAATTCGACACCCGGACAGGCCAATTCAGGCCCAGCACAGCCCAATTCCGAGGCTCCACAGCGCAATTCGAATACCTCCGGCGGGTCCGCCAGAACAATTCCAGACCTCGGCAGACCAATTCTTTTGTCAGGAATAAAATCCAGGCTAATTCTGCGACAGAGCTCTTCCCTAATTCCAGCCTGAATCCTACCCTCCTGCTCTACTATGAGAACTGCCGAGAGGCGCCCCCTCCGTTCGTGGCCATGTTGGCCGCACTCCATGTTGTAATCCTGAGCTGCTAACCCTTATGCGTACTGCTTCTGAGTCGTTTACTCGAGCGTCTCTCACATATACCGTTACACAGCTAAGGAATTCTCCTTCTGTCACACACATATATATATATAAAAGGTGTCGTACAGATTCTAGTCGTAACAACAAGACACGGAGTTAACTAGGTCTGACCGAATAAACATTAACTACTCGAATGTTCACAACACTCCCACATGGGCAGACCCACGGGTTACTGCATCACAACTTAGCAGACACCCATCGCGCGAACGCACTTCGAAAACTGAGGGAAAGGCAAAGGCTTAGTAAACACATCAGCCACCATGTCCTCCGACTTGCAGTATCAGAACTCCACCTCCCCATGCACAGTGCGCTCACGAACAAAGTGGTGTAGCACATCAATGTGCTTTGACCGGGCAGTAGTGATCGAATTCCCAATCATCTTCAGTGCCGCCTGGTTGTCACACCAAATCGATACACATGGCACATGCAGCTTCAGGTCTTGTGTGAGGTGACGGAACCAAAGCGCCTCCTTCGTTGCAAATCCACTCGCCATATATTCGGCTTCTGCAGTTGACATAGCCACCGTTGGCTGTAGACGACTCGACCAGCTTACTGCACCGTTGGCATTTAAAAATAAACATAGCCCGAGGTAGATCGCCTTGAGTCCACGCAACTTGCATAGTCCGAGTCGCAGTAGCCATGAAGACCACCTGCACCAGACTTCCCAGAATACACAATGCCCTTGAGCCCTCGGCTCGTACTAGGGTGGTTTGCAGGTACGGGGAACGCACCCACGACCATGTAACAACAACAACAACAACAATGCCTACTCCAGTTGTACCCACCAAATAGCGAACAACACCCTTTGCAGCCTGCCAGTGCTCGACAGTAGGCTTAGACATGTGGCGCGCCAAAGCTCCCACGGAATATACAATATCAGGCCTAGTGCCCACAGACAGATACAACAGACTGCCTATCAGCTCGCCATAAGGATTTTGCCGTACATCTAGAGGCTTTCCCTCGGCACCTTGGACAGCGGAACTTTCCGAGGATTTGCCTCTATCAACCCGAATTTCGCCACCAGCTCTGTTGAGAAACGTCGTTGCGTCAGATTCAACGTTCTCTCCGCTCTGTTGCGCTCTATCTCGTAGCCCAAAAACACCCGGGCCTTGCCTAGATCTCGGATATCGAACGCCGACTTTAGCGTTGCCTTGACCTTCTCGACTAAGGCCAAATCCTTCGCGGCAATCAGCAAATCGTCAACATAAACAAGAATAAACACGCGCCCTCCTTCCATGTCTTTGAAGGATAAACCTGGGTCAGCCTGTGAAACGGTGAAGCCCATAAGTTCGAGCTCCTCCCGCAAACACGCATACCATGCGCGTGGCACCTGTTTCAGCCCGTAAAGCGACTTTTCCAATTTGCACGCCATGCTCGGGTCGCCTTCAGCATATCCACGGAGCTCTGCAAATGCAACCAACTAGTATTAAAACGCCGCCAGCAGGGGCTGTCTCCAGCACAGGGCTCTTGGTAAACCGAGCAAGACATACATGGAGTTCACGGAGTTCACTGCACTGAAAATAAGGCTGAGCAGCAAGGGCTTGGAGCCGCAAGGGCTTGGCAGCTAGGAACTGACCCCACAGGAGCCCGACATAAACGAAGTCAGAAGTAGCCCCGGCCTACCGCGACACAGAAAACGCACAAACACAGCAAAAGCGACGCAAAACTGCCAGGTCTTAGCACCAACCCTGGGACAAGGTAACCTGGGCAACCCGCAAAGACATGTGGAATGGACCAACCCTAGGGTGGCGAACGGCAGCTGCGATACCAACTGCGATATCAAAGACCGGGGGTGCCGCAACGGATTGCAGATCCAGCGAGAAACTGGGGACCTATTCCGCGCCAAAAGCACTATTCGAATGTAGTCCCAAATCCAGCGGGGTTGGAACCAGCGGTACCACCGGATACCAAGCAAGCGCAACCGCTCCGAAATCACGAGAAACCAAACGCAGGTTAAGACAAAGCGACGAAAAACCAACTACCTGCGCGGTGTCTATGCAGCACGCACCTTAACATAACAATTCCCTTCTTATTCGCTCCACATAACTGCATAACTGCTCCCCTGCACAATAAGCAACTACGGCGTTACCTCAAAGGCGGTCCAACTGCCCCTACAACATATAACGCGCCCCACGGGGAAGGGTGAAATGCTAGGAAAGCGCTCCTAGCGGGGCACACGAACCGAACTTGCAGCGCCTCACTGAAAGACCGATTGCTGTGTAAAGCGCCCACATTATGACTGCACCCGCACTGCCACGACCTGCCAGGAAGGGGATGGTAGATAGGTGCTCGACCCATCCTCGCCCAGCGCAAACAGCTCCATATTGGACGGCAGGAACACAAGGTCAACCGCCAACTCTGTCAACTGTTGCCACCAAGGTTGGTCCGTCCAATACGGCACAACTAGGGTGATGCACGCTCCCTCCTCGTGCACTTTCTGTACCACAGTGAGCAAGAAGTTGGGGTCCAAGGGTGGACAGCCATATGCATTAAGCCCTGCCCAAGATTACCTCGAAACTCCACCGAGACACCATGCTTCAAGATGTGCAACGTGCGCACATCTGCTCCAATTGCCTTCCAAGCGGCCAGCCATGTCGAGGCCCTAGCATGCAGGGGCACGGAGGTGTTGGACATGTGGACTACTCGTGCTGTCCCGGAAACTCCACGCCCGGGGTAGTAGAGCCCGTCGCCACGCGGAAGGGATGGGACGAAGCGTACACATAGCCACCACCGGTGTGGGCGGACGTCGATTTCCTGATCCGCTGAAGAGCAAACCTTCAGCATCGCGCCCAAACCTCGGGGATGAGATTGTTAAATACGTCGTCAAGAGGACATTTAGAGTTGTAGCTGCAGGAGCAGGCTTGTTGGGTCCGGGGTGGGCGGGAGTTGTTGACCCGCTCCAGAGAAGGCATGGGGCATAAACTGCGTCGCAGAAGCCCTCGAGGAAATATCAATCTGTGATATTCCAGTTAGCTATGTAGTATAGCTGTGAGTTGCCTTCACCAGCGGAGTCATGCCTAGCGATACCGGCCATGATGAAGCTCGCGGCTGTGGGGCGGATTGCTGAAGCCGCTGGCGATAAACATCACCGACAGCACCGAACTTCATCCAGCTTGCGTTACCATTTGCCCGCACGGGCATTCCGACTTGCGGTCTGCCGCACTGTCCATGCGGCATGCACCCGGGATGGTTGCGATTCGCGTGGAGCCCGGAGGCAGTGCTGACGATTCCGCCGGTGCAAGCTTAGCTCCCACACCATCAGCACTGCTGTAACAAAGCACATCTCCCACCGCGTTGACACTACCCATCAATTGTCACACGTGCCGCGCTGGCTATCGGCCTGTACGGATGCAGGGGGGCCCCGCCCTTTTTCCGGCTTCTAGGAAGCCGACACCCGACTTGTCTCCTTCGTTATCGCCTCACGCCTGCCTCCTCTCTCCTTCACACTTGCTTTTACCCAGGCTCCCGACATCCCGGTTTCACTTTCACCGTTTCGTCCTTCCCTAGTATCGCCGCCATTTCCTTCCTCTTGCAACTCACAGCCCTCCCCCGTTCCACCTGGCGCCTCAGCCCGGCGGTCCTTCCCCAGGTGGCTCATGCGGTAGGTTACGCCTGTGCCAAGTTCCCTTTTCGCTCTTAACGTCCGACGTTTGCGTGAATCCTTATGGCCGACAACACCATTGATTTGCCGCTGGACTTTCAGGCTCTCATAATTTCTCCGACCGCCGTCGTTTCCCACGGACGTCCGTTAAAATTTCTGCTTTTTCTCTATATGTTAGTGTTCTATCACATGCAAATTATGGTCTCGTTCGCGAGCGTCCTGGCTGTAAAAATGCTGCTTCGCACAATGTGCTGTTCACGGATGACCCGTCATTATTTGCCTTTCATTGCCACTTACTAGCAGGAAGCGATTTCCTTGATGTTGTAGTATTTTGGAAATATGTTAGCATGGTTTTGGAGGGTTTATAATTCTAATATAATATTGCGAAATTGCAGTGCATTCGGGGCTGTAGGCGGGCCGTATTCTTGCAGTTCTATGACGCGGCCTTTGGTCAAAATAGGGCCGATCATCCGAGAACAGCACCAATCGCCCTTGTGATATGGCGGCATATACAAGGTTAGCCATGTTTTCTAACATTTACCAGATATAGTTTATGAAGTGAAATAATGAATGGTATCAAGATACGACTACTCCTGAAGGCGGTACAATACCACCCTGGAGCCTCTTAACGGAAACTCCCCGTGCCGCCCCCATCAAGCCAGAAGTTGTAACTTGCTTGGTCCCAAAGTTTAGCTATCAGTTCCCATGCGTTTGGCTATCAATGAGCAATGAAGTTCACACACCAGCTGAAATTTAACAGTGTCCCAGAGTGGCGTGAGCATTACATACAGTATGCGCATTTAAAAAAGTATATTTATGCCCTTGCTAAGAGGGAGACGGATCTTCAGTTTGGCGGCCAGCTGCCCGATGATGAGTGCCCTCATACTCCGCTGATACCTGAGGCCAATCGTGGAGGACCGGTGCGGTGCAAAGCATAGTGAACATGGAGGTAAGGTTCCGCCACCCATAATTGGATACTGATTTGGATGCTTTCCCAGCAGGGTGTCAGCGAAGACGGATTTCAGCGAGAGCTGGATGCGCAGCTTGCTGCAATCCTAACCTTTTTTGCTCTCAAAGAGGCTGAGTTGCTTGCCAAAGTCTCGGAACTGGAACTTGATGTGCAGAGGTAGATGGCGGGATCGTTTGGGTGTTAGGATTGGACGATATGGTTACATTCACTGGCTTACGCTTGTCGCTCAGCCTTTAAAGTCCCTTTTGCAATGTAGCTTGGAGAAAATACCAAATCGTCAAGAAGCGTCAGCATTATCAAGCGTTACCGGGACCATATCAGGGAACCAGCAAGCCAACTGTGCGGCGGTTGCAGGAGTGTCCGGCATAAGGCTCCCCCCATCGGCTATGCCGGTCAGTCCTTCCACGCTTGATCTCGCACGGATGGTGAACAGCACCTCAATTGAGGTAGGGGGTAAGAAGTCCTGGAAACAGCACCTTCAGCGAGGCGCCTGATGTGCTTCGTTGGGCAAGAGTACTGTTGGTTTCTATCCTGGGACGCTTGCCGGTGATTGATGTTCACACGCGATGTAGCCTGAAGAATTGCTACAACGTGCTTGCTTACTAATGTGCCCTTGTGCTGTAATTATGGCCAGGAACATCGCAAGGTCCGAATTAAATTCTGGGATAATCCACCACGACACGTGTTTTCCCCAAATCTGCATGCACGACGAGTGAAGCTCATGGCGCGGTTCCAAGTAAGCACAGTGTTAATGATTGCGTCATGTGTTACTCATCGGTTATCCATGCATCACATGTTGTGTCCCTGATGTCCGGACAATACCGCGCATTGAGGAAAGACGTCATCAAATACAGGACTTGTATATCGGCTTACATGACTTGCGTGAGTATTTACACATAAACAAGGAGGGCTTTCGCAAGATTATCAAGAAGCACGACAAGGTATGAAGAGAGGGACTCCTGCGCGAATTCGGAACTCGGCTTTTCACGTCAAAGAGGCAGGTGTTACAAGACACCTTAGCTGACAATGCGTCGCAAAGGGCCTAAGTAACGTCCATAGGCACATCCGCGGGCTGTATGTAGTTGTACGTTACTTAGGAGTCCTGTAAGCGTGGTGTGTGACACTTAATCATACCACACTGAGATCGACATTATCAAGCTCGGGAGCCACGTTCACATTAGAATGGGGATTATTAGATACGCCTAAAACCCCGCTTTCCTATTATTAAACATGTCCACCAGTGTTTTTCAATTGCGTCTAGACACCCGATCACTGAGGCCATATTGTCAGTTAAGTGTTCCTTCGATGTGCATCTCATGCGCTTCTCATCGCGACACCTCTGAACTTCGAGTGAAAACCTAGCATCATTTATCATTTGTTAAATAGATTTAACCTTACGGTTGCTACTGCTTGCAAGTGGATGGGTTGATGAAAGTCTCAGTGCAGTGCAAACTTACGAAGACATAAACTGTGCCCATATCAATTGCATAAACCGGATAACGTCCTCAAGGGGATGTTTCCACGTGGATTAATGTCACGGAGTATGGCTTAATCCGTCGCATATGGAAACATCGCGCGGTGCGATCCCTGATATGGGTAAACACTGCATCCTTCCGAGTCCAGCAAGTTCGTTCTAAGCACGTTTTTAGGGCCGCGTTGGCTGGTCCATCATCATTCGTAGGACTTCGATGTGCAACAATTCTCGACCACGCCAGAAGGCCCTTGGGGCATATATACACGATGTTAATCTAGGAAATATCCGTTGTACATTGGACAATTACGGACAGGCGGTCGTTTGTTGACTTCACCTTCCGGGGTTGACCGAACTCTATGCTCTCAGGAAAGCAAGTAAGCGTCTATAAGTAAACGTTTACGAAAGTATTAGATGAATGGTTCAAGTTTACTAGGAGGGTGACAGGAGTGTGCATCTCCATTTGCGAGGCCACTGTCCAGCAGATCAGTAAAATTGTTACCTTAATCTTAGATTTTAAGGTATCTGGAACCATTTCTCGATTTAGTTCAAGGACTTGCCCTTACTTAGCTTGAGGGCCGAGCTCAGAAGCACGGAGCCAATGGGACCGTCCTTTTGACACCTAAAATGTCGCGGATCAAGGTATTTTTAATTAGCGCCAATCCGCCGGTAATGGCAAACCTTAATCCGCCGCATATGGAAACATCGCGCGGTTTAGGACGGATTAAGGTTTGCGCAATTAGTTCGAGATTTCCCCCAGTATCCGCGCGCTTCGCGGATTAAAATATAGGATAGCATGTTATAGAAAACGCGCATTCTTCCTACACTAAAAGCGCAAACTCGGTGGACTAGGGGGGCGGCTTTTCAAAGCCGAAAAGGGGCTCGGCCCCGGTGCAGCCACATGACCCCCGTTTGATTCGCAGGTCAGTCCATACGGCATAGAAATGCAAGCACAAGAACGCCTTTATGTCAAACTCGGAGCCATAGAAAGCTATCTCTGTCGCGCTCCGATTTATCTGGAATGTCTCCTTTGGCAGGTGAATGTAGAATAGATATAGCTTATACATTCAATCTTTTGCGGAGCGAGATATGTAACTTTATGTCAAACTCGGAGCCATGGAAAGCTATCTTCGCGCTCCGATTTATCTGGAATGTCTCCTTTGGCATTTCGATATAGAATGGATATAGCACTCAAACGCTATTTTTTGCGGGGCGAGATATGTAAGCCACTGACTGACCGACTGACAGCAGTGAGCCCGGGGGGCTCGGCCCCCCGAATGGCGCTTCGCGCCCGGGGCCTCGCCCAAAAAGATTTGCTATTTGATGGCCACCAAATATCAAATTGACAAACTTGGATTAACACGTTTTACGACGCCTCATATATAGCCTGATTGATAGGTTGGAAGGTTATCCTTTATAAAGGCTGTAGGTGTTCCTAGTTTTGTGGAAGCTTTGTGCTTCTTGTTCGGCATTATGCACCACACCGTGGGTGACGTTCAAAGGTTCTGCAAGGCCTTCGTGTTGATATTCGAGAATCTTTTAAATTTCCAGCAATGCAAAGAATGGCAAATGTTGTACTTCAATCCGCTTCTTAATCCAGACGTATGAAACATTCCGCGTGGATTACAAGATGTTAAGAACATTCTTAGCATTATTAAGCGTTCTTTAAATGATCTTTATTTTCTTAAGGAGATACCCACCGTGGGGGATAGGTCTGCTTGCGAAAAACAATTAGGTGGCTTTTAAGGAGTGCTCGTTCATTGATTTTACCCGCTGTAAGCAAGCCTATGTCGGCTTCCTCGAAGCCTGAAAAGGTGCGGGGGGGCCCTGCATCCATACAAGCTGGTAGCTTGGGTGGCACGTGTGACCATTGATGGGTAGTGCCAATGTGGTGGGAGCTGTGCTTGTTGCAGCAGTGCTGATGCTGTGGGAGCTATGCTTGTCAGAGCGTGGGAGGCAGGAAGCCGGGGCTCATAACCTGTTGGAGAGACGGTGTCTCTCTGGAACCTAGCAGACACGGCCAAGAGTCATTGGCCGTTACACGCTGTCTGGAGGTCCGCGACCTGCCACTGACAGCCCCTTGCTTGGGTGTAGACGTATGAGTCTGAGGTGCCGTTACCGGCGCACAGCAGGGGCTCGGCCAGCAAGTCCGCGGTCCAGGCCGAATGCTCAACGCTCAGCAGATACAATAGCAGCTTGCCAGCCTTCAGCGTGTTGGCTTTGCGGTCTGGTGCCGCAGCCATAACACACACGGAAAACAACGCTGTACAGCACCGTACACACGGAAAACAGCGCCCCTTCAGGCATTGGCCTGCCCATTCGGGCGCACACTTGGCGGCCCCCACAAACCCTAGCTCGACACACTTCCCTAAAGCCCTCATCACTTTCCGGTGCTGTCTGTGATGTTCATCCCTGAAGTGCCAGCGGCTTCAGCAATCCGTCTTTTCAGAATTCAACTATGAGATACGCAGCACCTTTTTAGATTAAATTTAGCCTGAGAGGCGTTGATGTGACTTTGACCTCGGTCAATGGAAGCAGCCAAACTTGTTTGTGCTCATACGATTTTATTGGCTACAGGCGAGATCTCTTGCAATAGAGAATGCAGTATATTACCAATAACGCGTTGAAGTTGGGCGAGATTATGTTTGGTCCGTTACACACACATACTGCCACACGGACATGGGCAATCCTACAGGGCGCCTCCCTGGGTGCTTTGCGCTGGGGCCCCGCCCAAATAAACGCGAATGTTTTGCAATACCTGCTTCCACTATAGTGCAACGACTGCTCTTCGACGCGCTTGACCGTTGACCGTAGCAAGGACCCAAATCTATATATATCTAAACTTTAATCTGTTCAGAGAGTGTGCAACAATAAGTGGATGGGCCTTCATACACCACTGTAGCTCCATATGTAAGTTTATGTAGGCAGTTAACTTGGCGACCTAGGCCATCCTGATCACTTTCTCGTTGTTATGTGTTTGTGAGGCGCTATCTCACTGGAACCTAGCAGACACGGCCAAGAGTCATTGGCCGTTACACGCAGTCTGGAGGTCCGCGACCTGCCACCGACAGCCCCTTTGCCTAGGCGTAAACGTGTGAATGTGAGGTGCTGTTATCGATAAACAGCAGAGCCTTTTAAAGGCTTGGAAAGCCTATCCTGATGGACGAGCTGGCAGTACCCTAGGACCTGCCAGCCGTTGCTCACAGAAGTTTAACGGGCGGCCTTAAACAGGCCACAGCTGTTACTCACAACAGCCTGACATGTTACCTAAACAGGCGACACGACATCACTTCGCACCAACATTATTACTATAGTTTGATTGTGCTATCTGCTAGAGCAACATACTTTTTTACTCTAGCTTGAAGTTGAAAGGCTAGTTTAGAGGCGATTGCATAACCTTTGAAGTCCACGTTGCAGATTCTACCTCAGTGTTATGCATGCTGTCGTTTCGGGTGTAACCATGGACTGCCTTGAATGCATGCTTAGTGTGAACCTGTTTTATGTACCGCATGGAAGAGCTGCATCGTCTACTAGCAGTACTGTAGAATGCCCTGCACCACATGTGTGCAGCAGACTATGGCCATGGAGGACTTCAGCCCACAGGTCAATTATAACAAGTATTTACACCATTACTGTTGCCACTTTCAGTTGACACGCTCCGTGGACCTTCGTGCATGCTGGTGGCCGAATGTGGAAGTGCATCTGACGCCTGACACCAAGCAGCAGGAGCTCAACCGTGTTGTATCAGCATTGACCGACCACTACGCAGTGCTGTACATGGGGTGAGTGTATGCAATACGTACGTTGCCTTGCAGATGGCACCTTACAGATTATGAAATATGCTGATATCATACAGATGGGGTGCATACAATGTGTCGATTGAATCCGAGTTCAGGTGTGTACATGTCCCTGGCTTCTTTGCACTTGATCACACATCTAGGGGTGATGTGGCTAAAGCCGACGAGCAATTATCCCGGGGCCTGCGCGAGCACATCACAGTGGAGCGAAATACTGTGTGGCGAGACATGGCGGCGATGGAGCGCAAATATGCTGCAGTAACAGTAAAGCAAGCGACAGCTCCATTGGGTTTCAGGGCCAAGTAAGTCATCAGTTGTGTTCGGTCTATCATTTTGATCGTGGGCTCTCCATTGGGTTAGTAGTGGCCTGTGGACTGCATAATAGGAGCAAATCATAAATTGGTGGCTACAGCATCCAGCTATTGGTTTGCAAGTACCAAGCGTTGTCGTGTCGTGGTTGTATCCTTAGCTTGATTAGCCCAGTAAGCGGACACTAGTTCTAAAGTTTGCTTTTACTCCATTAACATATCTCAGGGCGAAAGGGTTTCATGTGCTTTTTCAATACACGTTTTTCTGTTTATAATTGTGTTTGGGTTCGTGGACTCCTTGAGTCTTCAAGCTTTGCAACCAAATCAGGACTAATACTCCTCTCTTGGCACCTTCCGTTCCATGGTGATCTGTAGCGGCCATGGGGGCCATGTGCGTTGGGTCAAGCTGGCAGCTTGCTGTATGGTGTTTGCAGTCCTGTTGAATACGGAGCTGTGGCAAGGCCCAGAGAATCGTCCAAGGAACAACTGCATGGCGTTACTAGTCTTTACGTCTATGCTTTGGTCACTTGAGGTACGGCTTTGTCATTGTGCGAGTTACGAAGAAACGGAAGCTGTTATTGGACATTACAAGCATTTTGGGGTCCAGGGCCATCTGCTTCCATAGCGTATAAAGCTCCGCATTGAGCGCTGGAGCTACCGTGCTGCCCTAGGTGAGGGTAAAATTAGCGAATGCCGCTGTGCCGTAGTATCTGGCCGTAGAAAAGCCCTTTCTAGATGCTTGTAAGGCACTTACGTGCTTCTGTATCGAGGTTCATGTGCCATACCAAACGACAATAACTTATTTACGCCTCCTGAAGCGGTCGGTCTCAGGCTTATGACCATACCAGCCTGTGATTACGTTCTACCTATGGCAGTGGATGGTTTAGTTCATGTATGGTCGTATCACTGGTTGGCATACGTCTAGTCCTTTCTGTTTTTGTTTTTCCATGCAAGGAAAAGATTCAGCCTCGCACCAAACATGCAAAGGACCGCCATGATGAGACATTCCGTCCCGATGGCAGCTGCTTGCGGGTCCATAGGGTTGACACGACGACCTAGTGTTTCGGTATCAAGTATGGTAGCTGGCCTCTCGAGATGCCGGTGGTCCGCTTTGGTGCATGGTGTCGTCAGTAGTGACCACACCTTACTGTATGACAGCAACTTCACATGCCGGCTTGCGAATGGCATCCATCAGGTTTGACCCTTGGGTTAAAATTATCATCATCTTTAACGCTCCTAACCAATGATGTGGCGAGTGGTTTCATATGGTGAACGTGGCATGGCGTTCCTCGGATGAATTAAGAGCTCAATCCCAGCCATGTGGTATGTATGCATAAGGAAGGTTTAGTACGAGTTCAGCGGATCTGACATAGGAGCAGACTGCTAGCAATTTCAACCAACCTGGATAATGCTTCGATTTTTTCGGGATTTGGTGAGCCTACAGATACACAGAAAAGTGTGTGCCTATGTTCCACCTTGAGTTACGTTACCCTTAAGTGTGAAGTAGCCTACACAAATTGGGGGCCCGTGCCCCAGACAAGAGCTGACCGGTAGATTTGGAATAGGAAAACGGTCTTCATTCCCATGGAATCCTGGAATCCTTTTCATTGCGTGCTCTGTTGGAATCAGGGGGGACATAACGTTGAGGTTATGCGTGCAACTACCTAGCTTCAATGTTATCTTTAAAAGCGGAAAATGGACTACTTCCTTTAGACGTAGCGAAGGAACGAATGAGTAGATGCTAATGGACTGGGGATAGCTGGCCATGTGTGCTTGGCATGTATGTGTGTGGGCCCCAGACTTATGTGAAGAGTAGGTAGAGCCAGCTGGCCGTGCACTATTACTGCTGCACCTGGTGAGGCGATCAGGGCAGTCAAGACTCCCACACCACCCAGACCAGACAATGCAAGTGTGTCCTCCGGTGTCTTGTCCCCTAGATAGAGACAGCGGAAAGCGAACCCAAGGCCTCGGGAAGAGAAGGCTTAGGACCAATCCGCAACCAGGGGGAAAATTATTATGATGCTGGCAGAGCACCTTTCCTAAGACGATATGTGTGCCTTCATATCTGCAGCTACTACATTCCTCCCTCCCTGATGGGATCCACCACAGTACGGCCACACTAAGATAGACTTAAGGGACTTCCCGAGTCCGAGTCTTTCACTAAAGAAGATAACAAAACACTATCGCTTTGCAGTTTACCTACCAAGTGAAAATTTTTGCAGTGTTGGACCCTGGCAATCCTTCATCACGCACATCAAATGAATATTCATGAACCTGAATGGATTTCGCATCCATACTGATTCTGCATTGGATGTTTGGCTACACTTTCACTCTGAATTTCGTTGGTCAGGTACAACGAGAATAGAACACTTGCAGTTTTACAAGAATTGTTGTAATCATCGTGTTTTTCTTTGTTTCCCTGATCTTGTGTACCTCATCCCCTGTAACAGCCTACGATGGAACAGCTGATCATAAGCACCAGTGGACGGCGTCACACATAACCCGGCTGACTGCTTACTGCCCTCAAATCCAGTAAGAGACTATCACGGGCCAGCAAGACACAACCTTCCCTAAATCCATCATCGAAGCAACCCCGAGCGCTAGGTGGCTCCCGAAATAACGACTAAATGACTTCGAACCGAATGACTGAGTGACATGAGGGACCAGGTAGAGATGCAAAAGTCAGATCGGTTTGGCAAGGAAAGGCGTAAGATGCAACTCAGCCTCATGGAAGCATCCCCCTCATGCTACGGAGATGACATAAAGGGAGATCAGGGCCATAAAGGAAAAAGGATGGCGGGGCAGGTAGCTTTTTGGATACGACTTGGCCAGAAATCTGTAGGAAAGGTAAATTAGCTGGCACGGTGTAACCCTTCCTCAACCTCATTGAGGAGAGCGGGCTTCCATGGTTCATCTGCTCTGCCAAGCTTTTTCGTTCCCAGTCTTGAAGCAGAGGCATGCCTGTGCGGTCCCATCTGGGCCCAATTTCATCACGTCAGCGGCCCAGTTCTTCTCCTCTTTCATAGAATTGAGCTTCTTGACGCTCTCCCTCCTCTGCCCTCTCCTCTTGGCCGCCACTACAACTGCTGAGCCCGTCACCCTCCCACCTTGGGACAGAGCTAAGCTATATGGGCCCGCTGTACCCATCCCTTGCTTTCGACATGAAGGAGCAACACGTTTGTGTCCTTCCTTTCCCATCCTCTGGACGGCATCCCCGCCCGCCAACCCCTGCCGTCCCAGGCCCTAGCCACTGCTGGAGAAAACCTTTTCCCGTGTTCTACTCAAACTCTACCCCCAACCGTTCCGCATGGCACTGTGTTGTGATCCACACCTGTTCCGAGCAATGCAGGCTTCCCCCAACGATTGGCATCAACAGGCGGACGCAAAAAGTGTAGAAATCCAATACCGCCTGGACACATGCATATAACAATGGGGGTGCTGGCGCCACTGCTGCTGGCCCCTCCATCATAACACAACGCGGCCTTGCTCTTTTCCTAAAAGCACTTTGGCCGTTAGCAAGTGTTGGGGAAGGGGATGTGCGAAAGACATCTTGCAGCTAGAAATCCAGATCTTGCTTCGTGTGGGCATGCATCCTTATTGTTGGTGTGCCGTAATCAATCAAGGGCGTTAAGCTAGTCCAGCCGAAGGACAGCCTGGATGGGAGCTCTGTTTATACCTGGTGTTTGGTGTGACAGGAGAACCTTGTGGCCTGGTGGCAGCCCATGACCCACCCCGAGCACAGGCGACAACGTGGTAGAACATGGTACAATTAATTTTTACTCATCAGGCGTTTCTGGGGTTGAGGTATGCAGCATGTATGGGACCAGGTATGGGACCCCTAAACATTTCGCAGGCTTCATAATCTCCAGGGAAGCCAGCCTCGGTAAACTTGCCCGCAATATTGAGGACAGAGGACAGTTTAAATGTTGTGGCTGTCATTCGTTGAGGATGTGGATTTCATAACTTTGTTGCGCAGAAAGAGTCCTGTCGGCCTATTTCTGGACACGGCGGGTTTCCATTACTGGGCACAGCTTCCCCCACTTATGTTGTATCTCGCTAGAGTTATGTCAAACAGTTCTCAACATACAATGAGGGTTTTCTGGGTGAGCCTCATATCAGTAAGGCACAAGAGGTTCCATTGTGACTAAGAAGACTCAGGGTTGCACAATACGTTCAAATCTGCTTAGAAATACGCGTATTATATGCTTAAATACGTAATTCGCGTATTTTTGGGCCTAAATACGCCCAAAATACGGTGCCGGGCTGATATGCCGCAAAGGGCTACGTACTGCTGTACTGTAATGAATTTCAATACACAATGTGACTATATATATTTTTAATACTATAAAGAATTTGTGACCTGCCCTATAAGAGTTATCCTCGTCTAGACCATGAAGCCAGGTGACGAGTTGAAGCACGTCACTGTTGTGGAGGACACAAAACTAAACAAGCAATACAAGTAAGCAATACAAGTATGTATTTCTAAGCAGATTTTAACGTATTGTGCAACCCTGATTCAATGTGGCGGCAGGCATGAATGACTTGTCTCTAACAGGGCGGGAGCATGGTGGGATTGTTTGTCTTCCACATGGTGGAGGCATTTCGATTCTTCCTCGTAACATGCTGCATAGTACGGCCTGGCTGGCTGGGTACTGTGATGCTAGCGTAGTCAAAGTGATGGTGAAGATCTAAAGAACTTATTACTAGTTTGATTTGATATTCACTATACACACGTTATAACTTTTGCTCATTACCACACCTGAGCGCGCACGCACAAGAGGGCACCCGCAGCGTTAAGCGTATTATACGCAGGACACAGCGTTAAGCGTATTATACGTGCGTATTGAGTACGTATTGCCTCCCAAAAATTACGTATTTTTAAAAATACGTCTCGTATTATACGTATCGTATGGTACGTACAGTGCAACCCTGAGAAGACTTACATCCGGTTGTTCAGTACAGCTGCAGGGACGCAGCCATGTAGCATTTGGTTGAGTCCCCCACTTGGGTCGGGCTCCCTCGGGCCTTCACGCCATCCATCGGATGAGCACCGATGAATGGTAATGGTCTTTGTACGAGTCCAAGTTTTTCCCTGAGGTGCTTTGGGGCCACCAGCAGCATAGTCAACGGCCATGGGGGCAAGAGTTGGGCAGCTGCTGCTGATTTGTTAGTGCAAATCCTCTAGAAGACAGGTCAGGCATTCCTTGGTACGTGGTTGGAATAGCTATGCATGAGGCTTCCATGTGTTAAAGCCCTAGCACCGTCGAAAGAGCATAAAGACTCCTTGGAGAGGACCAACGTGTATTTACGGTAATCTGCATGTATGCCATAATTGCTGAAAATGTTGCACAGCTTGGAAGTCGGGTTGGGGAGTGCACGGTTGATGACAGGCATCTTACAGCAAGTCATGGGAATAAGGAGGATGGTAGATGTCTAAGTTGATCCTTGCCTTTGACGGTAGGTATCCTATCTGAGCCATTCATTGCCAGGCTAACGGAACAAGAAAACGGAAATGCAGTGCACATGCATTGCCCATCTGCGCTCGTCCAGGAGCAAGCGACCTTGGAGATTATTGTTTAGTGTCAGGCTGGGAGCATGGATTACTGTGGTGCATTTTAAAGGTTACAACGTGCTAGGAGCTTGAGCTCTTCAAGGAACGTTGCCACAACACACGCGGGAAATTTCATGCTTTCAAAATACGCTGGCTAGCAGCGTGATACGTGCACCTACGGAAGGTCATGTTGCCGCTGCTGCACATTGGCACCGATTGTGTCCTATTCAATAATTCTTCAGTAAGGTATGCTGTCTCTGGTACCCCTTTACCGCTGGTATGGGCAACGCATTAGCCAGTTTTCAGGATGTTCCGGACTTCTATGGGTTCTGAACTAGGCGCTGTAGTCACGTCTAGAGCCAGCCGTACCTTGTAAGGTCCCACCATGACGTGTGCATGGGTGCGCAGTCCACTGCACATGCATGATATATATTTACCACAGTAAACGTTCATAGGAAGCTCAATGCAGGAAACACGGGTCATATAATTGATTGCCCATCGCACTCCACGAGGCGCAGCACTTTGACAATGGCATTTTGGGGCGAGGCCCGGGCGCGAAGCGCCTTTCGGGGGGCCTAGCTACCTAGGTTCACTGCTATCAATCCGTTTGTCTGTTTGTCCGTCTTTTTGTGAGGGGCTTACATATTTTGCTCCGCATAAAATAGCGTGCAATAGCTACATCAAATCTACATCGATTTCCAAAGGATTCAGATAAACCGGAGCGCAAGGATAGCTTTCCAGGGTGTGGTAATTTTACATATCTCGCTCCGCTAAACTAAAGATTGTATGTAAAAGATACTTCAATTTTTTATCGATTGGCCAAAGGAGAAAATTCAGTAAATCGGAGCGCGACGATAGCTTTCCATGGCTTCGAGTTTGACTTCCCCTCACCTCGCAGCCCTTACCTCTGACGTCGCTGCATGTCCCGTCCATCATAGATTCATAAGTAAACGGCATGATCCTTTATGGGTTGGTTCCTTTATGATCGGCAACTTTAGACCGACCCATGGCAACGCTCTAAGCACCTCCCTCCTGGCGTCTCGCTCGCGCCTGCTTTTATTTTATTGTTGTCCTTCTTATTCTCTTCTTCACTCCTTCAATACAAGTTGAACATAATAACAACATTTCGAGGGTTCCGACAAGCCCTCGTAACTTAACTTCATGAAAACGAAGTATGCCTTTCCGACACAGCTTCCAGCTTCCTTCTGCCTTTCAGCTTTGCCTATGCATTCCGACTGCAAAATATGCAATTGGAACGATCCTCGAATTCGTTCTGGCTGGGAGCACAACCATTGGTCCATAAAGCACGGGCACTTTGGCGCGCCTTGAACTGCGAGCCGGCCGACTGAAGGGCCGGCGCCGAACATGGATGCAACGGTAGTACCACCTACGTATCGGGCAGTCCTGACTCATGGATTTGGCGCAGCAGCGGCAACACACGTTGCCGCAATGACACTCCTGCTTTGTGTGTATGTCATTCTACGGATCGCCGCATCACGAGAAGGCTAACTGTTCTGTCAATAATGATCATGCTATGGCGGCTGCGTGCTTACGACAATCCAGACAGGTCTACGCCGCCGTAGCAAGTCTGCCGACCTTTATTGTTTGAGATTTTCAGGCAGCTGGCCGACCTCTCACACCTATCCACAGTAACAAGTTTGTACTCCAAACGTGACGGCGTTCTTGTGCTTGCAGTCCTATGCCGTACGGACTGCCCTGCAAATTATACAGGGGTCAAATGGCTGCACCGGGGCGAGCCCCTTTTCGGCTTTGACAAGCTGTGTCGGCTTCCTCGAAGCCAGGAAAAGGGCGCGGCCCCCCTGCACCCGTACAGGCCGGTAGCTAGGGGGTCACGTGTCACAATTGATGGGTAGTGCCAATGTGGTGGGAGCTGTGCTTGTTGCAGCAGTGCGGATGCTGTTGGAGCTATGCTTTTACGGGGCGACACGGCACCCCTTCACACCAACACGCCCCCTCGAGTTGTACCAGGGACCTGACTGCAAACTGCCAGCACTGACGAGCTCGCTCAGCGGCCAAGTCCGCGGTCTAGGCCGGCCGGTCCAGGCCAGACACAATCGCAGCTTGCCAGCCTTCAGCATATTGGCTTTGCGGTCTGGTGCCACAGCCCACGGAAAACAGTGCTGTACAGCTACGTACACACTGCCTATGGTGCCCCTTCAGGCATTGACCTGCCCAATCGGGCGCGCACTTGGCGCCCCCCTCAAAGCCTAGCTCGACACACTTCCCTAAAGCCTGCAGCACTTTCCGGTGCTGTCTGTGATGTTTATCCCCGAAGCGCCAGCGGCTTCAACAATCCGCCCCGCAGCCGCGAGCTTCATCATGGCACAATGCAAGTGTTCAGAGGCCCCGAGCATTGGCCAAAGTAATTGTACAAACGAGCAGCTTGCGTATTTCATAGAGAAATGGAAGCAAATTTGCCGGCCTGCTGGTGGCAAGTCGGAATGCCCGTGTGGGCAAAAGGTAACGCAAGCTGGGTGTTCGAGTTATCATACACCGTCATCTCAGAAATTCAACTATGAGATTCGCAGCACCTTTTGAGATTTCTGAGAGGCGTTGATGTGACTTTGACCTTGGTCAATGGAGGCAGCCATTGGCGAGATACCTTGCAATAGAGAATGCATTATATCACCAATAACGCGTTTCAGCCGGGCGAGATATTATTTTTGGTGTGTTTTGGTGTACACACACACGGCCACATGGACATGGGCAATTCTACTACCTGGCGGGGCCTCGCTGGGCGCTTCGCGCTGAGGCCGCCCAAAAAGCCGGCCCTCTAGTTTTCCAATTACATGTCATATTGTTTTCGGCTGCCGCACTGGTGTGACAGATTACAACGCTGTTGGACAAAAACAGTACCACAAAGTCCATGTTCAAACGAAAGCCGACCTTAACAGCTCCCAACCCAACGCGCCGTAACCTTTCCTGCTTAAACCGTCTGTCAGGTGCAGACCACTGGACACTGCAGCGGTTTTTGGCCACGGGCTCGTGGGTTTGTGGCTCAGTGCCTGTATAAACAAGAGCCGTCGAGGGGTCATGCTCAGGGCTCTGACCCGTCATCTGCGGGAGCCTTTACTTTCAGAAAACAGTTTTCTTCGCAGTTTTATGATGCCAATCAGCGGCAAGAGCCGGCCTCATTTTGCTGCTCAACTCCGTCGGTAGTCAGCATGCCTCAAAAGCCTGAACTAATGGTGGGCAGCCTTAGGAATTAGCTACAGCCTTGGTTTTGCATGTCGAAGCAGCATTGCTAGGTGTGGTTTTGACCTCTTCCACGGCATAGTCCATTGGATTTTGGAGATTCCAAGCTCGGCACATTGAAGAGGGACTTGGGCAGCACGTGATGCATAACCTACACACCATAAATGTGGCACTTGTCCTCACAACGACCATGTCGTGATAGCCATCCAGGTACCTCGTGGACATTACCTCCTGACGCGGCCGATAGCTGTCACGACACTTGCCCATCATGTTTCCGTGAGTAGTTGCCTCAAGTATCATACGGACGAAGACGTAACTGCAAGCAGGAAAGAGTGTGCATGCTTGCATTGAAGGAGGCCGAATGCAACTTTGGGCACTTATTGACCGTATGTTAGGCAGAAGCCGCTGTGGAAACCTGTCAGTATTGACATTATCAACTCGCGCTTCAACCGATTTCGCTCTCGGCAAATTTACAGGAAACCTACAGTTCACACTGTCCTTGATTATTTCCAGACGATGGGGGTTGTTTGTTGTTGTTTGTTATAGGGTGGTTAAGCTTCACCAGTGACCTCGTTCCCGAGGCAATTCCCTGCTCTCCCCTGCTAGAGGGGCACCCAAATCACCCCATCCGACTTCAGAGTGTACACTTTGGGTTCGGCAACTCACCACCAGCATCCAACCAAATCCAGCGGATGAACGGCGCCTCAACTTAGTTCCCGGTCAGCTCGCAAATTGATTTTATCACGTCCTACACCGTCCACAAGATGGGGGGCCACCTCTCATATCATCATTCCTCACACACCCGAGGGGTTGGCAGGCGGATTTGAATCCGGATACTCCGGGAGCAGAAGTCAGGCCTTAACCTCTGCCAGGCACCTGCCTTAACCTCTGTCCTTTATTGTCTGTAAAAGTGTGACCAGTATGGTTAAATAGCAATGTTGCTGATAATACTGCATACACCCCAATGTCCTTCGCATGGTATTGGCACATTGGTGACCTGCATCTTTATCCTTTTGCTTGTTGCTTATTTATTTGTTGCTGTGGATTATGTTAATGCAGGCCGTGCCGCTGTTTGTAACCAGCATGGCTCTCCCGCTGCTTATTGTAGTCACGGGCGTGCTTGTAGATCGCCCAGCTGATGGCCCACCAAAACGTCTCACACCGCAACAGGCCGCACCAGCTATCTTCCACGCAATGTTTTCACAGGTAGGCTGAGTTGTGTACTTCTGTAGCACAGCATGGCCTTCATCACGAAGGATATGGCATTAGCTGAAGCTATGGTCCAGGCTGGCCTGCACCATCAGATGGGTCATCAGGCGTCGATCACATAAGGCAAGGCACCAGGGGCGCCGAGAATCTTCCCCGAACCTGATATATGAACTATTAGTAGGGTTGGCACGGGTACTATATTAGAAAAGAGTACTATACTATAATAGTACTATGCATAGTACTACATAGTATGCAGGGCTCTAAACTGGCACTAGTTTACAACGCTCGTACCGCGTTCGTACATAGTAAAATAATATAGTAAAAATAGTACTAGATAGTACTAGATTTGGGTTTGGATAGTGTCAAGTATTAGTTGGACCAAGTCGAGATCTGCAGTCAAGCTGTATTTTGAAGGGCTACAGCCGCGTCTTCGAGCTGTGCTACGTAGTTTTGATGAATAATGTCAAGGGAATCCAGTATAAAGAATGACAAGGCGATCAGAGGCTTGCAGGAGCAGGAAGCACAGCAGCAGCAGCAGCAGGGCACCCAGGGAAACGTACATCCCTAACACGCAGATTGATGACTGAGCGATGATAGATTGAGCTGCTGCAGTTTGCCGAATTGGAGGGTTACGTACTGGGCCGTTGTAGTGCAGGAACTTCACTAGTATGGCGTCCGTGTGTTGTCTTGTGAACACTGGGTCTTCTGTCTGTGATTATGTCTTTATATGCCATAACACGCCTTGAGACATGGGGTTTGGGGTCCACCCACCGGGCACTGAACTAACAAAAAGTGATCTGGATGACCGCAGCGATCTGCTTTCTAATGTCTAAGTACATATTTAGAAAGAACAAAAGATGACCTTTCCAACGGTGTAATTTTCAGGTACAACGGTTGGCCGTACACCCCCCTTCTACTGGGAGCGTGTACCTGCCTAGTAATAGTATCATAGTACTACATTACTATATATAGTACTATTTCTTACTATACTATGCTATATGGGTTTAAAAATATAGTATTTTTGCCAACCCTAACTATTAGTAGCCTGGCGACGCTATTCCTGCCAAAATCTAGTCATTCCTTTGTCCGGACAATCGAATAAGTGTAAAGGGTTGAGGAAGCACCTAAGCTGTAATAATTATGTTTCCAAAGAGTCCCGCAATCTTATTGGAAGTCAGGCTAGGTCTTAAACGAGATTTTCGCGTGGGAGTCACCAGGCCTGTTCGGATCTCGGCCCTGAAAACTGTCATAGAGGACATGTAATCGAATTTTGAGGCGGGTTTGGAAGCGTCCACTGGTGTAGTTGACTGCCATGGTGTTGCATTTTTCATTCATGCAGACTATCATGCTTCTCCTTGGTGGATTTGCCATTGCGGCTGCATTATCCAAGCACGCTATAGCAAAGCAGGTATGTTGACATGGAATTGTGTTGAAATGCGGCAAGGTGCTGATTTGGAAGTATGGCACTGGTCTGCAAGGGGAATCTGACAGCTGGTATGCCCATTGTAACGAGGTTGTAAGGCAAGGAGTTCTTTGGTTACATTTTCCATTATTACTAGTGCATCACAAATCAATGTATGTGAAGGTTCGTTGTTAACGTTTCGGTTGCTGCCCATGTACCGTGTCGTAAAGGGCTAGCCACCACCAGCCTTGGGCTGTCGGCTGCACATGTACTACTACTACTTGCCATGGACAGGTTTTTTGCTACGACTTTTTCGATGTGCTCTCTTCAAAGGATCTTCATTACTCATGGTATCATCCTATGTACTACGCCTCGGTTTCGCCATGGCAGCTGTAGTACTATGACTATATCGAGACGTAGATGTCAAGCTGGCTGGCAGTCACCGAAGTATTTTAATATGTAGGAGTAGGCAGGGGGCTAACATGAGGCGTATGACTGAAATTCATCTTTGTGTGTGGTAATCAGCGTGATTGCACTTGGTTGTGCCGTAGCCCTTTTCGCATTGACACGGACTTATGCTCGTCCGGAAGGTGAATTCCCTGAATTATGATCCCTGTCGTGTTATTGACAGGTGGCAGTCGGCATCCTGTCCCGTGTGGGCCGGAAGCCTCGTTATGTACTTCTCGCTGCCATGTTCACGGCAACATTTGCATCAATGTGGATTTCCAACGTGGCAGCGCCAGTGCTCTGCTTTGGGCTCATTCAGCCAATCTTGAGGTATGTAAGCGGTGGGCTTAAGTTCCTTAGTCGCGTTGTCATGTCAACCAGTATGCGCTACAAGCGATTTCGTTATATGCAAGTAAAAAATACCGTTGTTGCTACAAAGTAGTGCGCAAGGGCTGCACATACAATATTGTCCCTACGATGGACTGGCCAGGCGCCATAACTACTTAAGGTCAAGGTGCCTTCCCTCGCAGGACTCTTGACCCAGGGCATCCATTCGCGAAATCTTTGGTGATGGGAATAGCACTGGCCTCCAACGTTGGCGGCATGACGTCACCCATATCCTCGCCACAGGTGCACAAGAGCCCTTAAATGATAGTACGACATGTCTGGCGCGAAAATGAAATAACACGGCATCATTCCATGCGCATGGATTCGGGTATTGTTTGCCTTTCGGCTTCCTTGAGGAACGCTTGCAGCGACCGCACAATTTCTCCCTATTCTGTGCAGCATTCAGCTTGTTTACTGACTGCTTTGTATATGACCTTTTGCTGCAGAATATATTTGCAATCGAGCGTATGTCCTTAGATGGGAACCCGCCAAGCTGGCTCTCCTGGTTCGCTGTTGCAATTCCAGTGGCCCTGACATGTGGGTAGAAATGGTGACGTCTCAAACCCATGTCCTGTTCTTAGAAAGGCAACAAGATGAAACAAGGCTGTGTCGGCTTCCTCCAAGCCTGGAAAAAGGCGAGGGCCCCTTGAATACGCACAGGCCCAATACGCAAATGGCCACATTGCGCAAATTGCTGCAGCTGGGCGGTCTCGCTATGCAGAGAGCGGTCGGGGAAGCCAACGCACTTTGATCAGTCGGGAAGCTAACCGGTCGCAAGTCGCGTGCATCAGTCATCGACCCAATCGGTGATCGAGACTAAGAAGCACGGCATCGTACGGACGGAAATATAGCGCGAAAAACGTTGATGTGCCCTTGACCTCGGTCCATGGAAACAGCCAAACTTGTTTGTGCTCATACAATTTTGGTCAACTACAGGCGATACAAATGCGATACAAATACCACATAATATGAAACGTTGACGGCTTTCGATATTGCGCTTTAGCTGGGCAAGATACTATGTTTGGTCGTTAAACACGGCCACACCGCCACAAGGCGGGGGGGGGATCCAAAAAAGGGGTCCTGACGCGCTTCCCGCTGTGGCCCAGCCCTAAAATTACTCCTGCCTGTTGGATGTCTAAAGGAAAGCATTTCGACGCTTCAAGCCACCAGCCAACGGATCGATATTTCCATGCAAACTTTCAGGGCAAGCTCACCTATGAATAAGTCCTGGACATGACGACGTGAGCAGATAAGCCTTGGTCGGTCAGATGCCTAATATGCTTGATATCTTCGCTGGGAACCATGCATTATTTTAGCAATCTGATCGTTGACCTAACGACTTATACTACCGTACTGCTACGAATTCTTCTCGCCACACCTTTCGTTTTGGGCCACGAAGTGTGTCACAGTGGAAAAAGCTCTATGGGGAAAATTATTTGCTTGTCGCGAAACTGTCTGGCACGAATGTGTAGGCCGACGGTTTCGGGGTTTGTGTATCGGGGCGTTTGGTAAACCGCACCTGACTTTGGTGCCGCACCACCGGGCCTGTCTTCTGTTCTTCTGCGTAAATATATAGTAAACGATATGTCCAGCAGTTTGGGAGCTTAGACGCTGTCGCTCCTTGTTGTGGCTTCCCTGGAGCCCCGCGAAATGTGTGTTCACGTAAACAAATGTGTGCCATAAAAACTGACAGCCCTCGCGAATTGGTGTAACAAAACGAAAAAATCCAGCTACATTTTCGGGGTACCCACGAACGGTGTGGCGCGAAGAATTCGTAGCAGTACGGTAAGGGTATGGAAGTTTTCGTAGAGCGACTGGAAATTCCAGGACAAAAGTAAGCGAAGGTAGGCGTTGCTAGACATACGGAGTGATTGCAGTTATGAACATCCTGCTTCTTCGTGTTCATACGGTTTTTGTAAGGTTAACCAAAGCAACTATAGTGTTTCGCCTCTCTTGCAGCTGTCTATCATGGATTTTTGTTTCCTTTCTCTTCATGATGCAGGCAATTTGCTCTGCTGGACCCTGCTCCTCTTAGTCTACAAGCCTGGGCGGGCCATCGCTGAGGTTCGACCTCTAAAGCCTAACACGGATCCAATTAATGGGACACAGGTGAGGACTTGGAAAAAATTGCCACCGCTTCCAGGCGGATAAGCACAGAAGTATTGCCGTCTAGACTTGCTGTTAATAGGATTCATTGATCTTTTGAACCAGCAGATTCCCATCAATACGCTTGGCTGCCAGCTGGCCCACTGAGCTTATGCTAGCCTTTATCCTAGGGAGGGGGAGGGGACATAATATCTCGCCCGGTTGAACGCGTTATTATAATATAATGCATTCTCTATTGCAAGGTATCTCGCCTGTAGCCAACAAAAATCGTATGAGCACAAACAAGTTTGGCTGCCTCAATTGACCGAGGTCAAAGTCACATCAACGCCCCTCGGGCTAAATTTAATCTGAAAAGGTGCCGCGTATCTCATAGTTGAATTCTGAGATGGCGGCGTATGATAACTCGAACACCCAGCTTGCGTTACCATTTGCCTGCACGGGCATTCCGGCTTGCCACCAGCAGGCCGGCAGATTTGCTTCCATTTCTCTATGAAATACGCAAGCTGCTCGTTTGTACAATTACTTTGGCCAATGCTCGGGCTCGGTCTGTCGGCTTCCTGCCTCCCGCTTTGACAAGCATAGCTCCCACGTCATCATCGCTGCTGCAAAAGCACAGCTCCCACCACGTTGACACTACCCATCAATTGTCACACGTTGAATTGAATTGTTACAGAGTGGGAGGCTTCTGGGCCATTTGAACACATTGTCATTTCTATGATTTATCATACCATACAGCACCATCCAGCATTACCACGTGCACACTGTACTACGCCATACGAATTGGAAGTCCAAGGCGGTTGATCCTGCCTTCTAGGATCCCTCCTTATCCACTCATCCCGAACATCCATACAGAGGGTTCGGCAATCGCCACCAATCCAGCATGCAAATCTCGACCCGTCAACTGTGACCTCAATTCCACATCTCAGCAGCTAGCTATAATCTCACGTTCCCGACAACGTCGGGGGTCTCCCCAGGAATCGAACCCAGGATCTTAATCAGTATAAGACAGTAGTGTCACACCTGCCGCCCTAGCTATCGGCCTGTCCGGATGCAGGGGGGCCCCACCCTTTTTCCGGCTTCAAGGAAGCCGAGATAGACTTGTCTTCTTAAGCTCCTTTCCCATTTAGCTGCTATGTCTTGCACCAAGTGGTTTGATTAAATGTAGTAGACGTTTTCCCCCTTCAGTAGCAAGGGCCCTCAATGTGTCACATTGGGAGACGTGTGTAGGGGTGTGCGTTCCCTTCAATGCTTCTCTGTATATGTCTCAGTACCCTGCTGTTCCGTTGCGGGAAGTAAGTGCCCTTCCGTTGGAGGAAATCATACATGGAAGCCGGGCCTTCTGTGCGTGTATTGAAGATGTCTCCTGAAAGTTTAAATGCAATGGGATAGACCAAGGGCATACGGTCTCTGCACATGTAAAAATGTTTATTTTGCTCACCTTGTATAGAGAGGGACGAGTTGGATGAGTAGCAGGTTAAAAAGGTTTGGGATTGAAGTGTCACTCGTTTAGGAGAGAAGGGGCAAAGGTAAGGGATGAACCGGTAGGGAGTTCCCCTATAGCAGCAAATGGCAGGGCGTCGAATCAAACCATACCTCCCTTGTGTCACAGTCACAGTTGTGGTGCTAATAGAAACCGGCTGGTTGATTTGGCAAGGGAATCGTTGAGATTCGTTCAAAACCTCTGCGTGGTGAAACGGCTCTGAATATTTTTTCTTGCCATCCCCTAAAAAACCAAACCGCAGGCTGGGCAGACCATTGATAAACGGCACAGTCGATTCCCAATGCCTAAGCTTACGGGGGTTCCGCAAAGCACAAAAGCACGTAATGGTAATATGACGAAGTGCTGGTAAGAAGCTGTCGCCAAACCTTGAAGGGGATGCGTCAAAATATATTAAATTGAATTGAATTATTACAGAGTGGGAGGCTTCTGGGCCACTTGGATACATTGTCAATTCTACGATTTATCGCACCATACAGCACCATCCAGCATTACCACGTGCACACTGTACTACGCCATACGAATTGGAAGTCCAAGGCGGTTGTTCCTGCCTCCTCATCCACTCATCCCGAACATCCATACAGAGGGTTCAGCAATCGCCACCAATCCAGCATGCAAATCTCGACCCGTCAACTGTGACCTCAATTCCACATCTCAGCAGCTAGCTATAATCTCACGTTCCCGACAATGTCGGGGGTCTCCCCACAAAATATAGTCGGACACTTTCCTAACAGTAAGGAGTAAATTGGAAAGAAAGCGTGTTGGCAAGCCCGTGGACTGAGCTGATTGAAACGCAACAGAAGATTATGTCATGTAACACTCCCTTTAAATAATGTTGATTTGTAACGGTTTAGCATTGTGTATGTGTATGCAGGTTTACATCATCATCATATCCATTGTGACAGTGGCAGCCTGGTGTGCGAATACTTTCTTGCAAAGGTATTCATGATGCTACACAAATTGTCACCTGCCTGCTTGATGTGTGGCGAATAATGCTCATCATTAGCGGGGTCATGAGGCCTCTGGCCCAAATCCTTAGTATCAGCAACTTGCATGCGCAGGTACACTGGAGAGATGGGAGTTATTGCCGTTATACCGCTGGTGGCATTCTTCGGCTTTGATGTTTTGAACAAAGACGACTTCAATTCCTTTTTATGGAATGTTGTCATGCTCGCCATGGGAGGTCTATCACTGGGTAAGTCAATGGCCATTGAGAGAACCGCAAACCCCCGGCCTAACCTTTTCAATGGTACCACACCCTCATTTTTCTTCACCTCACCCATTTGCCGTACATATGGCACGCAGCACTATCCTGTAAATTTTGCCAAATCGCACCAGGACAATTCTTTATCGAATCCTTCATCGTCTCCGACTTATAAACATTCACGGAAATACATTCAAGCATATCTTTGTGGAATGCATTCCACAAAGATATGCTTGAATGTATATGCATATGCCCAGCGTACACAAGTACACGGGCTAAGTACGAACGTGACCTCGCGTTTCAAGGGCGCAACATGCGCACGATTATGACCGAGGCCCCACCCCTGGCGCTAGCCAGGTCCCTCTCGGAAGTCTGGGAGACCAGGCACGTTGCACTTAGGCGCTTCGTGCTCAAGCGGACGAGGGCGGACGATGATGGTCCACCACGTAACCGCACTAAAAACGATTTACCGTCCATGGCCTCCCCGGCTTTTATGGACACTCCCGCACTTGTGCGGAACTTCCTTCTGGCATAAAAGGGGGGGTACCCCCCCCCCTTAAGCGTAACCCAGGGCGTAGGGGTAGGGGTTACCCATGTGGCTATGTACGAAGGGAGGTGGGTAACCTAACCCCGGGGTAGGGGTAACCCCTTACCGATGGGTAACAAAGGAGTCGGGGTAATATAGTACTTATGGGTAACAGACAGGGTAACCTATGTTTACATTCACCTGCGCCTGTCTCGCCTGTCTACACACGCAAACATACATGCCTTCACCAATCACTTGTGAATGCCCAATTATTAACGTTGCTGCACCAAAACATGCCTTGTTTTGAAACCTAAACCTAAGGATAAGGCACACAGCTGCAGCCTATATGCAAGGAGGCGGACGAACACGCGTACATAGGCAGAGCAAATTGGGGACCACGAGAAGCCGCCAGCGAAACCAATAAATATTCCTATCAAAAGATCCAGGCACTTACCGCCGTTCCGGACCCAAGACCTAAAAGATGTAAGGTCGGCCAGTAGCTTAAGTGCCCCGTCCCGACCTGCTGATTCCAGCTCCACGCACGACCTATGCAACACTATCCAGAGTCTGCTCGTTTTCAGAGCAGGCTCTCCTAAGAGCGTCGAGGGTCTTGGGCGGGAGATCCGGATGTTTGACCACGAACACGGTCACACCCGGCGAAGTATAAGGCGCCCTTCCAGGTAAAAAGCCTCGGGTGTCACTGGATGTCTTGCTAAATGAGGTGCACCATAAGTGTGGGCCTGTGCTGCAGAAAGACAGTCAATGGTCTTATTGTGGTGGTCTTTGTGCGCGAACACTAGAACGCCACCATTTTTGCCACCATACGCACCAGTATTGCAACGTGGATTATATGTGTGCATTGTATGTATGGTCAATAGGAACAATGCTGGCAGTGAATATGATTGACTGAATTCGTGATAGTGGTCATTGCTTATTTTAGCATGTCCGTCTAATTAAAAGACCAGCCAAAAGTGTGCATTATATGAGCTTACAAGCTAATTAGCTGTGATTATGCTTGAATGTGCGTGCTAGGAGTATCAATGGAGGCAAAGCAGCATGCACATATGTGTACGACCACCCCCGGCCGGTAATATGTCGGCCGACCTCAGGACGGATTGCCTCATGTTTTCACAATGAAAACTATTATATGACAATGGATGACAACCAAAGGCATCCATTTAGTGAAAACCTGTCGTCGACTTGCGTGTGTGCTGCCAGCATTCGCGCCTTCTCCTGTACTCATCTACAAGCTCTCGTTTTACCGCAGCCAAACAGGCCAAGAGATAGGTACTTATTGCTTATTCCTTGCGTGTGTGATGCCAGCATTAGAGACCTTTAGGTTGAAATGGCGAACGATGCTTCCCGAGATACCAAGATACTGTAGGTTGCTAACATGTACATTTACAAAAATATCCTAAGAGGACAACAAATAAGACCAGTAGGCCCATGTCCATAGTCCAGGGCAACGGAGGGGTTTACCCTGGGGCCGTTTTACCCCTCCTGCTTGGTAGGAACTTACAAGGGGGTTACCAAAGGGCTACCGGGGGTTGAAGGTGGGTTATCCATGGGTAACCCATGGGTTACTGACCCAATCAGTGCCTTAGGGCTTGTACCTTCAAGCGAACCCAAGGTGTAATGCTCGGAAAAGGCACAAGTTGTCATTTCTGAGCATGTTCCGGATATTTCATCCTTTAGGAATTTTTTGGGCGGGGCCCCAGCGCAAAGCACCCAGGGAGGCGCCCTGTAGGATTGCCCATGTCCGTGTGGCAGTATGTGTGTGTAACGGACCAAACATAATCTCGCCCAACTTCAACGCGTTATTGGTAATATACTGCATTCTCTATTGCAAGAGATCTCGCCTGTAGCCAATAAAATCGTATGAGCACAAACAAGTTTGGCTGCTTCCATTGACCGAGGTCAAAGTCACATCAACGCCTCTCAGGCTAAATTTAATCTAAAAAGGTGCTGCGTATCTCATAGTTGAATTCTGAAAAGACGGATTGCTGAAGCCGCTGGCACTTCAGGGATGAACATCACAGACAGCACCGGAAAGTGATGAGGGCTTTAGGGAAGTGTGTCGAGCTAGGGTTTGTGGGGGCCGCCAAGTGTGCGCCCGAATGGGCAGGCCAATGCCTGAAGGGGCGCTGTTTTCCGTGTGTACGGTGCTGTACAGCGTTGTTTTCCGTGTGTGTTATGGCTGCGGCACCAGACCGCAAAGCCAACACGCTGAAGGCTGGCAAGCTGCTATTGTATCTGCTGAGCGTTGAGCATTCGGCCTGGACCGCGGACTTGCTGGCCGAGCCCCTGCTGTGCGCCGGTAACGGCACCTCAGACTCATACGTCTACACCCAAGCAAGGGGCTGTCAGTGGCAGGTCGCGGACCTCCAGACAGCGTGTAACGGCCAATGACTCTTGGCCGTGTCTGCTAGGTTCCAGAGAGACACCGTCTCTCCAACAGGTTATGAGCCCCGGCTTCCTGCCTCCCACGCTCTGACAAGCATAGCTCCCACAGCATCAGCACTGCTGCAACAAGCACAGCTCCCACCACATTGGCACTACCCATCAATGGTCACACGTGCCACCCAAGCTACCAGCTTGTATGGATGCAGGGCCCCCCCGCACCTTTTCAGGCTTCGAGGAAGCCGACACCCGACTTGTCTCTTGCACCTTTTTCGTTACTACAATCCACAATTTCACCTCCGCTCTAAAAGACAACTGTCACTACACCTGCTTAGGTTGTAGGACCATGAAATAATAATTGAAAACTTAACAAATAAATGGAGAAGTTGAAAAGTCAATTACGGGGCATTAAACTGCAGTTTTAAGTACACACATTACATAATTTGATTGAAGTTGAGAAGGTGCTCAGTAGCATCGTAAAGTTCGTTTTCGTAGAAGGCACGCAACCGCCTTGCCCCGAGGCTAATTAGAAGGCTTTCCTTTCTTGTTTTGATGCTGATCGAAACCCCGTAGGATGGCGTATATTCATGTTAATGCGATTCCGCACGCTGTGGGGTCCAAAAACTCTAGCTGTTCGGTGACTTATGGAGACGGCTAACAACCACTGCAAAAGCAAAGAAGACTTCCTCTTTACCGTATTACCCCTCAGTAATTAGTGAGGTTGGTCGTCAGTCGTACCCACCCATGTCTATAGGTGCCCGTCGCCCCCATCACCCATTATGAGAGTTAAGGGGCAGGTGGGCCGAATTGTAACGCCCCGTGGCGCGGCGAATGGAACAAGAAAGGCGTTATCCAAGCAAGCAGGGTCGTCCGGTACGTAATACGAATTCATTCGCAGATAATACGTACTGTGCGCTCTTTTTGAAAATTGATACGCAAGCAAATTTGTGTCGTACAATGTGTAAAACGTTAAGGAACCTCAGATACCAACGGAAATGACAGAACGGGATGCAACTGAGCCTTGCCACACTACCTTCCAACTGGCACGGCCTTGGCCAGAGTCAAGGAGTTGCTGCGCTGCTTTAGGGCAGGCTGCGTGGCCCCGTCAGACGTTAGCACGACCAACTCGCTGGCCTTGCGCTTCTTCTCGGCAGCCTCCACCTTTGTTGCCTTGAGCTTCTGGAATCGGCCTTAACGATGTCCGGAACCTTTGGGCATTTCGCGACGGCCGCGCTCGGAATGTGAGCCAGGTGGCCCTGAACGTGGCAGGTCTTTTCACTATAGTTGAAGCAAACGCTCTTGTTGGTGCTTACTTGACCATTCCATTCAGGCGCGGTGTTAGCCACTGTGCATGCACAGCGCTACCGTTTCAAGCTAAACGTATAGAGAGTTTCATACGGGACATTGTTCTCTTACAGAAAAATGTTAATATCAGGGTCATGTATTTTTGCCGTGTTTTAGTGTGTACCGTACGTTTTTGTCAACGTATGCGTACTACATGCACAAATGTGACCTCAGGCCACCGTATCTGATGACCCTGCTAGCAAGCTGCAGTCCCAGACAACAATGCTGCAATTATGTTGGTGCCGCTTTGTCACGTGCAGCAGCGCTGGCCTAATGTGCAGGTACCCATGATCGTGCCTAATGCTAAGCCTCAGTTACTCATTCTATACGACTGAACTGCAGGTGAGGCAGTCAAGAGCAGCGGCCTACTGGCTGCACTCGCTTTGGGCATTAGCGAGTTGGTAACAGGTCTGACCCTGTTCCAAGTAGCTCTCATCTTCTGTGGCATGGTATGTGGGTACTTGCACCCTTACCTGGTATGCATCCTTATCTTATCTCGTGCATGGGTGACTTATGCATGTGCCTTAATTTAGGGTGAACTGGCTACCTGGCTCATTGGGTCGTACTGTTCCTACAATGACGAGAGAAAACTATGGTAGTGGCATAGTGGCATATTTTACTCGTACATTAAACCAACGTTTCTTGTTATCTACGAATTAACACGCGCATTACAAACCAGGTTCTGGTGGCAACTACCTTTATCAGTCACACAGTCGGAGCGATGGTCATCTTACCAATAGTGCAGACCGTTGGAGAGGCTATGACGGGAACGCCGCACCCGAACTTGTTGGTTATGGCGGCATCCCTCACGTGCTCTGGTAAGCAGCGCAGTTAACGGCAGTTTATTAATAGAGCCTCTAAACCATCCTTGGAATGCGCTCCGAATGCAAGTGGATCAATGTTCTTTCTAGCGTGGCCCTACCAATGACGACGAAGTGTAATTAACTGGGCCAATTTTCGCCGCCTATTGCCAAAAATGTTTCAGGTGCTATGGGCTTGCCTGTGAGCGGCTTTCCAAACATGAACGCCGTTAGTCTGGAGGACGGGACCGGCAATGCTATTGTCAGCACTCGCGATTTCTTATATGTCGGCGTGCCTTCCTCAATTGTGGCGTATTGCGTTATTGTTACCCTTGGCTACATGCTCATGTTACTTGTTGGCTTATAACTTCAAATCAGCCTTGGCAGGGCTCGGGCTTCATGGTTCAAGGCATAGTTGTAGGACAGCATCTTGAGCTTTCGCTGTGTGGTTTATGCTAGGCGGTGGAGGATAGGCGGTGTATCCACGGCACGTGCATACCTTGGAACTGATTTTGAGGTCGTGTTTCTTCCGTAATGCCGCATTATTTTCCGTTGAGGCATGCGCCGTTGCCTGTGCTCACGCTGTGTAATGGTGTGCCACCAGGCGACACGGTTTCCCTTCACATAAGATATTGCCATAGCAGAGCCAAACTGCTTAAACCCAGGCTGCCGGAGTTGTCGAAAAACACATGGATGGCATTTGGGCCAGGCAAATATAGCATAAAGCGGTATCCCGATGGATGTTTCAAACTCCGCCGGCCAGGTATACCAGATGTAAAAGCATGTTAACAGTGGAAGCGCTTGCAGCTATCCGGTGGATGTTTTGTTGGAGGATGTTGGAAGGCGCCGGTCGAGGTTGGACTTGTTTTATATGAATGTGAACCATCCGTTCCTTAACCTGTTTCTTCTTTCACGGAGCAATTGCTAATGCAGGAAGATCAACCACAGTTACGAGGCCGGTTTGGCATCTATTCATCATGAGCTTCAGCATGGAGCATGTCGTCCACTGGGTTCATACGTTGCTATTCATGTATTGATTGCCTTATGTTACACCCAGGAACAAGCTAGCTGGGGAATTCATTTGACACTCTGGGCATCCAGGTTTCAGTGGAACTGGATGAGTTGCTGCAATCAATTCCTAATAACGGCCAACCGCCGCCCGATCCGTCCTGGCCTGATCAACCGCTGTGCCAACCGCACAGGAGGTGTGGGCCGCTTTAGTTCGTGGCCTGGCCTGGCGGCCCATGTGTTGTATCCACTTCCACTGTTTAGGTGGTAGTGAAAACTACCGATTAGTGAATGAAGGGAGGCTAAATGCCTCAGCGGTAATGACGACTTGTACAGCAATCTGTACCATCCGAGAATATAGTCGTCAACGCGAATTATCACCAATTGGTGCAATCGTAACCCAAGTGGGTCTACCAGTGACAAGTGTCACGATTATAGCAAGAGCGCTATAACCCAGTATCACGCGTGATAAAAGATAGGCAAGTGCCCAATGGTTAACCAAGTAAGAGCGAAGATAATGCCAAGTGGCGAAGTGCCATGGTAAAATTCGCCACCACCCTGCGGCTCACGGCCGAGCTCTAGGCTTTGGCCGCATGTCACACAGCCTACATCGCGGACACATATGCGGACCCCATACCTCGGGACGCTCTATGTCCCGGAACGTGTATTGTCTCGCGAGAGCAACTGGAGGAAATCGGATCAGACTGGGCACGACTTGCTTCGCTTATCTCTCGAGGCATCCCTATGCTGCACTTGAGCTCAGTCCCTTTCGACCACCCGTTCCTTGCATGTAGTCCAGGCCATGTGCTGTTCAAGGGGCCCCTGAACACAGACTGCATCTCCGTCTCTGTGAGGAGGTTGGGCTTTTCATCACACTGATCAATAGTGCTCGTCTTCATTGCATCTAGGGTGGACCCCCATGTCCTCTCCATGGGGCGAGTGGATTCAGGGTGATGACATGGATCCACTTCGCCTCGCACTTTTTGAGGTATGGCAGCGTCCCCAAGCCATGGGGACCTCTGCCTTTGGGGAGGGCCCTTTGTACTGGGGCTCTCTCCCTTTGGGGAGCCTGAGAATCTCCCCAAACGATTTTCCCTGGGGAGCATTTCGCCGTGGCTGAAGCGCCCTCACCGGAAGCGCCCGACGAGTTAGGGAAGGTCCCGGGGTGACTCGCGCCACATAGCGCCATCAACTTCACGCAATCCCGGCGACCTTCCCGACGGCCCAGCACCATACCAGTTTGTACGGCATATACTACCCAGCCCTACATGCATATTCACCTCAAAACTCCGCATCAAAAAAGAGAAATGGCTTTGGGAACGGCGTTTGTAGGAAAATCGCCGAACGTCAAGGCTTTAGTGGTTTATGCAATAGGCCTTAAGGATTGCCGAAGGCCAGACCCCAATTCATGTTCACGACTTAAGGACTTTTGGAAGTGAACACTGAAAATGTCCTCCATTAGGACGCTGACATATATTCAAGTTTTGTCCGGCTCTTGAGTTTTGTCCGGCTCTTGCTGCGGCGCTTTAGGACTCTGGGTGTACATGCCGTACAAACTGGTCATGGTGCTGGGTCGTCGGGAAGGTCGCCGGGATTGCGTGAAGTTGATGGCGCTAGGGGGCGCGAGTCACCCCGGGACCTTCCCTAACTCGTCGGGCACGTCCGGTGAGGGCGCTTCAGCCACGGCGAAATGCTCCCCAGGGAAATTCGTTTAGGGAAATTCTCAGGCTCCCCAAAGGGAGAGAGCCCCAGTACAAAGGGCCCTCCCCAAAGGCAGAGGTCCCCATGGCTTGGGGACGCTGCCATACCTCACAATTGACCAAGTCAAGTGCTGCGGCAGCTGCAAGTCATCGGTACAGACGCTAGAATTGTAATAATTTATCGATGATAACCGTCACCGAATTGTGTGGAGGTGGTCGTGACAGTCTTTTACAAAGTCAAACACAAAGTTCGAGTCCAGCGCGCGGCCCTACGGGCCGCAATAGAGGCTGCAAATCACGTCTTTTGGTCAAATTTTGGTCATTAGCGACCCGCAGCCTAACGGGGCCTTAAGCCGAATTTCGGCTGCGGGTACTGTGGTACGGACCCACCCGATTTGCCGACCTCTGGTGGAAACACCGTCACACTAGCACTACACTAAGTCCACATTAGCCCATAATGTCCACACTAGCCCATAAATACACTGTGGGCTAGTGTGGACTTAGTGTAGCGCTAGTGTGACGGCGTTTCCACTAGCTGCACAAAGGAGCGCCGAAACCAAAATGGTTTTCGTATTTTGAATGTTTTTGCGCCAGGTATTAATTGCTGCTAATTGCCAAGGTCTGTAAGGATAATATGGATTGTAGGCTTCTCCTGGCAGCCTTCACGGGTTATACCGGTGCATTGATGGCTCTCCCGCTGCTTATCAGCCCCAGCAGGCTAGACGACGGCAGAATATCCAGTAAAAATATAGCTGCTCAGGTCAAAGGTCTGTGATCAGAAGGCACAAACCGGCCCCTAAAAGTTGCCCGCCAAATAGTAAATGCTAGGTTTGGAAGTTATGGGCAGGTCTGAGGTCCCATTAACTTTGTGACGCGCTAGTGTGGCTAGTGTACCGGGTGTTTCCACTAGGCCTTACGGTTATCCGCCAGGAGTGCCCCAACCTCCAATTTGTTTGATGAATATTTGTTTCTGTAATTAGTTATAACAATATGCGCATTATGAACGGTGAGAGACAAGTCCAGGACGAAGAATATTCGAACATGGTGTTAGTGTTCGGCCAAGTGGAAACACCCTGACTCAGGACCAGTGAGATAAAGAAATACCAAAGGCATAAGCTTAGGATCTTCATTACGGGGTAGGAGGCAGAAAGACAGGCAGCGAACGGAAGAAGCAGGATATACTAGTCACACTGGGTAGGAAGGTTCCTCATCAGAGGTCGGCAAATCGGGAGGGTCCTGCGGGTCCGTACTACTGGGTTTACATGATACGTTACGTTGCGAAAACTTTTAGGTAAAAGTGGACCTGAGAAAGTCATCCAGTTTACATGGGACATTACGACGACGTTGTGTTCGTTGGCGCGAGCTGCGTAAACCATCTCCACTCTATGGCTTTCCTTGGCCAAAACTTCAGCATATCCCCTTAGAGAGTCCCAGTATATAAATGAAGGGCTTTCGGCGGCCCTGCCACGTGCAATGACGCTGCATCCCGCGCAAGCCCCGATGGCGTTTGCCCTAGCGGCCGCTATGGATGAAAATTTTGACAACCTTGAGGATATGTTCAATTCTCAATGGCAGTGCTTGAGCGTGTGGGCCGACGCGGCGCGGCCCATGCCGCCGGAAGTGCGGCCGACTTGCCGTTTCGCGGGTGGCTTCAACGCACGTTGGCCGGCATGCTGACCGGTCGTAAAGCCACTGCTGAGCCCGCAGAGGCGGAAGAGCCGTTACTTGGGCCATCTTGCAGCGCCGGTGAAGGTCCAGGTCTACTTTTCCCAGCACCAGCACCTCCCACCTCTGGAAACGCCAGCACCGTAGCCCTTCCTCCACAGAAGAAAGGGCACAGTCAAGCCAACACCGCCGCCATCGGTCCCACTCAGCAGCCAGCACCTCTCCTGCCCGCCACCCCCACCACCACCGCTCCCGAACAGCAGCCGGCAACACGCCTGCCCCCCGCCACCCCCAATGCCACCGCCAACCCGCAACGGAAGCGCACCAAGTCCACCAATAAGATCGATGCCGTTGGTGTCCCCCCGGGGTTTGAGCGGCCTCATAATCCCAACGAGGACATTGTTTGGCTGACTGACGCTTGTGGTGGTGATTTCAAGAGCTGGGCCTATGCACTTCAGGGCTCGACGACGGTCATATGCTTCTTTTGCGACACACATAAGAAAAGTAACGCCACCATTTCCCGCACGAACTGGGATCGCTCAGCTTACACCCGGCACGAGGCCTCGCACTCCCACAAAGCGGCTGTAGACCATTACACGCAGGATCAGTAGCAGCAGCAAACTAACAAGCACCCGGCCAGGACCGTGGTTGCTGACAATGCCTTGGCTCTGTTTGGTGGCGCATACATGGTCCTGTACCAAGCCATGCCTTTCACTCACTTCCCAGCGATCTGTGAATACATGGACTGAGTTAATGTACCAAACATCACCAGCTTAACGAGATTCTTTTTGTGAAGCTGAGTGCGTCGGGGTCCTTGAAGGAGGATGCAATGTTGAAGGGGGCAATGGCCAAGTACAAGTCCTCCACTAGGATGCACCTCTACACGCACATCAGCGATAAGGTCGAGAATATCCTTCGCGACCCGCGCTTCAACCGCATGCGGTCGGCTTTGTGAGGATGAATAGCTCGGGGGGCGACACTAACTTCATGGCGCAAGAACTTGCCTGGCGACGAACCCTTGTCCCTCCCCCTGTAAAACAATCCGCCTGCAATGTGTACGGAACGTCGAGCCCTGAGATGTTGTTGATATCGTCTTCTCGCCGGACAACTTGGCCAACACCTTGTTGGACCTCCGTCGGACTCTGTCGCGCATGTGGCGACTTCGGTGGGATAACGAACATAAAGAAGCCCTTTGGCGGCTAGCTCTTGATGGTTTCCCTGTCTTTCCTATGCATAGGGCGCAACGTCAAAGAGGCGTCCCTGCTGCTTTGTGTCCCTGTGGTTGCACATGGTTTGTGGGGATCGTCGGCATCATTTCTGGGCCTGTACTGTCGCGTTGGCTCTTCGTGAGGCTCTGCAGAACAAACTAGAGTTTCCATACCTTTTTAACCGGGCTAACTTGTGGTTGAGCATTCCACCGACCTCCGTTTATGGGTGTGTGTGGGAGGTTGTATGCCTTGCGGCCATCAGCTCACTCAATATCGGTCGACGCTTGTTGTTTAGGGAAGGTCTTCAGGCCAACATTGCCGTATCCACGTCAACGCGTAACCCAGGGAAGCGACCGTATTCGGTTTGGCCGTCTGGCGTAATAATGGTACCTCAAATTATTACGCCAGGCGTATTGCGTATTAATACGCCGGGGTTCACGCCATGCCATATTACAATACTCGTGGCGTATTCCTTTTGCGCTATTCCGTCAGGGAATTCATGTTTTTCGCTTTTACAATGAAAGGTGTATTGCTTTAGTGTTTGGAAAACGATCTCTCACAAGATAAAATATGAATTTGGGCAACAGCCAGACCTGGACAGCCATCGAGCCATGTGCGCACACATTCGCGTCTGCATTCTAGCATTCCTAACAAACCGTGATTATCACAAATACTACAGCCCAAATAGAGATAGCTTGGGTGTCAGGCCAACACCACAGACGACAGACCACACCCCCCTAAAGCCTCCTCACTCCCCCACGGCGAACGACATCGCCTTCTGGCCAGGGTTGAGCTCCAGCGGCTGCTTGGTCCAGTCGAACCAGGGGAATTAGGTCCCGGTTTAGCGCGTTTTGCTTCGCGCACGTTTTCCATTTCGGTATGTTGCAAACCCAATGATAAGCGAACCTATTACCTAATCCTAAGTATCAACTAATGACACCAATGACTCGGGAATGTCAATAGCTCGATATTTCTCAAAATCGGCGAGTTTTCAGACTGTACGACAACCCAACGACAAACAATACGCCGACAATACGCCAACAATACGCCAACGCATAAACAGCCCCAACTGGCTGGCGTATTCGGCGTATTAATACGGGCGTATTAGCTGGCGTATTAATATGGAATACGGTCGCATCCCTGGCGTAACCGCATTACTTACGATCAGCGTTTTTTTTTGCGGAATATATTCCGAATTTGGAGTAAAAAATTGTTCGCGGTCCTGAAAATTAAGAATAAATAATGTTCCGACCGTACAAGTTCATTCCTCCAGCCGAAAATGGACTTTTTATGCCAAAGCCGCTAGAATCTTACAGGAGACATACATGTTAACCATATCGAAGTACTTTAATGCCATGGATACTGTTAGGAAGGTCACGCCCGAAATTCAACGCGGAATCGGGCTGTTTCTGACCGGACCAAATGCTGCAAAATGTTCGGACCCGAAGCTCCCAAAACGTGGAAGGCCATTAAAGCAGATATTAAACTTCACTGAAGCCATTAGCGACGTTAATGAAGACGGCTTAGAGGTCGTAGGCAATGAGGACGCAATGCTGCAGCCAACCGACAACAATGACGCCACTCCGGTTGTGAACAGCGAGAGGGCCAAACGTCAACGTTCTTCATATGGAAACAATCGCAATGGGCCAGGAAACACGGGCATCGAGGTCGATGGCAGCAGCAACCCCGGCGCTGCAGCTAAGACTCCTAACCCCACACTCCGCGCGCAAAGACGCCCCGACCACAGACGCAAGGACTTGTGAAGGGGCCGGTACATGATGGACCGCTAACTAGCGTGCAGCATCCACAGCAGGGGCTGCAACCAACCGCAGAGGTTGCGTTTGGCGGTTCTGGTTCATTCATGCTATGCATCATTACTTTTGCAATCTGGAAAGTCGAGTAGTGTTATCTTTCAACGTGTTGCAAAACGAACGACGGTGAACGAACTCTGTTTGATCAGTGCTTGAGTAGGGGTTAACTGGTCTGTGTTTGCTTGGGCCCTGCAACAGCAGTCGCCCGTGCAACCGGGGTTCCTGTCAAAGCGTCCAAGTGCCCCCCGCTTCCTGGCGTGCAAGAGGAGCGATTGTGGTGTGCGCGTGTTGTGACATTCCCCAACCCCTGTGTTTGTACGAACTAAATTATAACTCATGGGGGGGGGTCTGGGGGGGGCGTAGCCCCCCCCCAGCGCCTTACAGATTCGGAATACTATAGAGTTTTAGGGTTTTAAAACCCTAATTTCCGCGACTAAAAACCTATTCCTCCGTTCGGACTGCAAAATTGACAGGCAAATTAAAAAAAACACTGCTTACGATGTCACCTCTGACTTTTGGGCCCCGTTTCACTGCCTTTGCAGCACGGGATTACCTGCGAAAACGTTGGGAACAATGTGCTACACAACCATTCTTTGTTTTATGTGAACGACGCAGACATGGTTGTTTGCCGCTTATCGATAGGTTCCCCTTTAGTTCTTCCCCTTTGGTACCCCTAAAGGGGAACCTACAATGACGAGGTCTGAAGGCTCACGTCGGAGCTTCATATTTTCTGTACGAGCTCACTAACTGAGGTCTTGTGTCCAGTGAAGTTAGTACGGCCTTGCCGAGGTTTTTTGAATAAAGCCCACAGTGTTGTGGGGGGAGTTGTACCTAGAGGCGTTGCATTTAACCTGTTTGGGTCCACTTTGACATTCGCATTCCCTGAAATGCTGTTTTTTTGCGCCGGAAAAAGACAAAATTTTATCGACCTGTGTTCCTCATCATCGCTTACTTCATAAATCAGTTTTCTTGCTCATAAGAACCACTTCTAAATACATATCCTGCTCTTATGGGTCACAAACTCTTTTACTTTCAGATACTGTTTTTATGGGTCACAAATCAAAGATATCTCCGCAACCCAAAACTTCCATGCCACAATCTTCAGAATTACCCGTTACACCCGTACCAATTGTACCCATCATCCATACTTTTCATATCCTTAACCTTATCGTTTCCATTTACTTTCAAAAGAAAGTATAGCAAAAGAATATCCCCCATACGAGTAAAGCTCCCAGATATGGATGCACAGTTACAAGTCGACCTCTACCCATCAGTAAGCTCCATTACACAACAATTCACAACAACTTCGTAAGCTCCATTACAACTTGTTCTCCATTAACACAGTTTTGCAGCAAACCTGGGGGTAATCAATTTATTACATATCCCTTTCTCTGCTCACTTATCCGAAAACTCAGCATCGATGACGTCATCAGGCCCTCTGCTACTACCTGATTGAGCCCCAGCGCCAGAGTTAGGTCCAGCCTGGCTGTACATGGCTTGACCCATAGCCATTACCTCCTGCTGCAGGGCGTTCATGGCTGCCTTAACGGCCTCGGCATCATCGGACGTCAGGCTAGACTTGAGGTCGGCCAACTTAGAATCCACCTTCATCTTTATCTCCGGCGTGACCTAGAGAGAAAACCGGCGTAACGTCAAGGCTTGAGCAACGACAAACTACGGCAAAACTAACACAACAAACTCACAAAAACGCAGATCAAGAAACGTGGGGCTGCATCATGCGATGGCGACATACCTTTCCCTCAAACTCCTTGAGCTGTTTCTCCGTCTGATATACCATGGTCTCGGCCTGATTCTTTAATTCCACACTCTCACGACGCTTTTTGTCTTCTGAAGCAAATTTCTCGGCCTCCTTGACCATGCGGTCAACGTCCGACTTGTCTAGTGTAGATGCACCTAAATAAAGTTTCATTGGCGTTTCAATTAGGTATCTGGGACACAGAAACCTTAAGTACGGAAGAAGTCCAGACAATTATATATCATCCAGGAGAATGTATGGCCTGAACAACAATTAGGCCACCGCATAGCGGGCAACATGGACGCTATCACATCTGCTTGTATACAAATGGGCAAACGGTTATTCCGAAATGCCTGAAGGACATGACCAACAACATTGGTACCACTACCTACAAAAACCCTTCTCGCACCCACCTGTGATGCGGATGTCCTGCTTCTTTCCGGTGCCCTTGTCTGTTGCCGTTACCGAAAGTATCCCATTGGCGTCAATGTCGAACTTAACCTCAATTTGTGGAACTCCACGCGGTGCAGGGGGAATACCGTCCAGACGGAAGGTGCCCAAACTTTTGTTGTCGCGGGCGAATTCACGCTCCCCCTGCAGAGAATGGTAAACATACGAAACAAACAACAGATCAGCTTCGAAGAGCCGATGAATACTAGTAACGCTAGCCAAAACATCCATGCGATCATAGATAAAACTTACTCTCGGGGAATGGTGAAAACGCTCTCGTTAGCAACAACATACATCATTGCGTAGTAGGTAAATATTGAAGCAGACCCATACCGCCTATTATCATGCGTGCAATAGAAGATAGCGTTACTTCGGTATGAATCATAAGAATTGCTTCGCCTAAACCATATGTACTTCGCCCACATAAATAAGAGTCAGTGCAGTACGCACCTGCAGCACATTAATCTCAACACTTGTCTGTCCATCGGCAGCAGTGGAAAAGACCTCAGACTTGCTAGTCGGCAAGGTAGTGTTCCGGGGTATCAATTTCGTCATTACACCACCCAGCGTCTCCAAGCCAAGCGATAATGGCGTGACATCCAGCAAAACGATATCGCTGACCTCGCCTGCCAGCACGCCAGCCTGCAGGCCGTAACAAATCAGTGAAGGCCAGCGCTCAGAAAAATGCGACAACTCCCTACATGCTCATTGCGAGCACTTGCGAGATGAAACTATTGCAGCGAAGCGCAATGGGGCCTGCATGAGTACACGCACCTGGACAGCAGCGCCCAGCGCAACCACCTCGTCGGGATTTACCGAAACATTCGGCTCCTTCCCACCCGTCAGCTTCCGAACAATGTCTTGCACGGCAGGAATACGAGTCGAGCCGCCAACCAGGATCACCTCCTGAATATCCGTGATTTTCAGCTTAGCGTCGCGCAGAGCCTGTCAAGCAGTCACCGCAACTGATAAGACATGGGAATCCGATAGAAAAGGTCAGAACCATGGCTGTACGCCGTTATCGATTATAACATCAACCGGAAAACGCTAGGAAGCGTTGCGCACCTGCTGGACTGGCACCTTACAACGCTCAAGTAGGTCGTTGCACATCTCCTCAAACTTCGCACGGGTAAGCTGCATGTCGATATGCTTGGGCCCATCCACGGTAGCTGTAATGAATGGTAGATTAATACTGGTCTGGGTAAGGGAACTCAGCTCGATCTTGGCCTTCTCCGCAGCCTCCGTCAAGCGCTGCCCAAAGGATGGGTCAAATAAAACCTTACGACATAGTTGCTCAACCACAAACTGAACGAGCACACACGAAATCCTTTCTACTTCAAATTGGCGTGTGTATCCCGTACTCGTTCAGTGTAAAGGATTTCGTCCACATAACACCACTGCAATTCCCCGACAGTGCAGATCCCCGACATTGATCGGGAGCATTAAGTTAAGATGAGGTCTAGCTGATGGACTAAGTTTCACAAGCTAGATTGGTGGCGATGGCTGGTACATCTCTACAGATGTCGGGTGACAGGATGAGGGGTTCCTTGGTCTTACAACCGCCTTCGGTTGTACGTCCATGCCGCCCCCAGGCCTTAGATGGACAGCCCCGCTCTCGTGCGGAACTTGTAACTTGCAACATAATGACCATACTGGATAACCCACCTGCAGCGCTTGGCGGTCCTTACGGAGATCAATACCCTCTGAGCGCTGAAACTCGTCCGCCAAGAAGTCCACAATTCGCTTGTCGAAATCGTCACCACCCAGATGTGTGTCGCCGCTGGTTGACAACACCTCAAACACGCCATCGCCAACCTGCTCATCAGGCAAAAGATCACTGAGCACTGCATTTCCTAGTCCTGCGCGAAATTTACTGCACACAAGACGAATAGAAACAGTGACCGACCAAGGAACTTTGCTGGAACGCACCAAGGAGGCGACAGCACGATACAAGTTTGTATGGCGGCTTGAGGGCGCATAGGGCTCACCTCTAGTACGGACACATCAAACGTGCCACCACCAAGATCAAAAACAAGAATCGTCTCATTTGCCTTTTTGTCGAAACCATACGCCAAGGAAGCTGCAGTCGGCTCATTAATGATACGCAAAACCTGCAGCAGTACCAGTCACCCAAGTAATACTCATGCAAGCGCAACAACTACCCCTTGCGTGAACAAACCTCGAGGCCAGCAATCTTCCCAGCGTCCTTCGTTGCTTGTCGCTGTGAGTCATTGAAATAGGCCGGCACGGTGATAACAGCCTTCTCAACCTGCATCGGCAGCGCGACCACGTCAAAGGGCACCAAACCGTGACGTCTCGGACTATACATGTTTTCAACAAGTCTGGACAATCTAGCACTTCCACTGGACCCAAGACAAAGGCTGCAACCACTTCATTCCTTACTGTCCCACCTTGTCATTTAAGAACTTTGATGCATCTGCAGTCAGCTTACGTAACACCTGTGCAGAGATCTCCTCAGGGGCAAAGTCTTTATGTGCGTTCGGACACTTGATTTTTACATTTCCACCATCCTCGATAACCTACAATTCAACATCAATGGTTAGACAAGATATACGACGGGAACTGGTATTGCCTTTTTGAATTCCTAACTTCATTAAATCAACTACCAGGGCTATCCCGGGATCAAAAAATTAACAATGCGGCTAACTAAGCACACCAGCAAAACCAAGCCATCAAGATGCCAGGACAATATTCACAAGACCTTGCGACCGTCCCAAGTGTGCAACCCCACCTGGTACGGGACCTGCCTAGACTCCTGTCCAACCTCAGACATGCGACGACCAATGAAGCGCTTCACGGAGAAGAACGTGTTCTCCGGGTTAACGACTGCCTGTCGCTTTGCAATCTGGGGCATGCACGGCACACAGACGTGTGTACATCAGTAACAGTCAAAAAAAGAGTCCATTCCAGAAACCCCACAACCAACTCCAATGACATATATCGTGCGCTGCTTGCCCAGTTGACAGGAGGGAATTTCGCTTAGGTAAGCAGGCGAGACAACCAAGATTAGAAATTACATCACAAAAGAAATTACACACTTGGACAGACTTAAGTTCATAAGTGGACTCGGTAGGAAAATGGTACGGTGTGGCTAGGGGAAAATTTTACAATTATTTCCGTTTCCTTCTCGATACCACATCTTCCGGGAGCTGCGTACCTATACACCGTACCGGTCCAGATTTCCAGGACGCACTATCCTCACGTACTCCTCTTCCACATGCATACGTTTGTCACAATTTCTACAATGAATTATAGGGCCTGCCAAAATACGTAAAATTGGGGGTAGCTCGCGTCCATCACGCTGCTTCGTAGCGCTGCAAAACGACAACCTGCTGGTGCGCTACTGTTACATTGTCAACAGCTCAACTCCAGCCCCTGTACGACGTGTAATTTTATGTGATATGCTTTTAAGGATTTACACGCAGAACCACAGGTTAGCGGATCTCATAAGTCCAGGCCAGCAGAAAGGCAAGACGATCTACGATGCCCGGTGAAAGTAAAGGTGCCATGGTCAGTAGAACGGAATCAAGGCAGCCAGATTCATATAAACCCTTTACCCGCAAACTTTACAGCTGATCTGAGAGCAAATATCCTGCCCGTAGCCTTTTACCTTTTCCTGTCATGCCGAAACAGGCGCAAGTACATGCCATCACTTACGTAACGGTTACGCTTGTAGAAAGTATGTATTGCAAAGGAATTTCTCACTCAGACCAGTACTGCACACCGCTCGGTCCACAAAACCGCCACAACATTAATCAAAGGCTCCGACACCCAGACCGCGTATACTGAGCTCCAAATCAGCATGTTACTAAACACAGACATCAGTCAGACCCCGTTGCCTAACACACCTTAACACCGGTCTGTGCAAAAAGGATCCCCGCGATGCAAAACAAATGCGACACGGAACCTTCGGAAATCCTGCCAGTGCCCACAGCTGATAACCAACAGCCTTAAGCTTTGGAACGGCCGTAACGCACACTTCCATGACAACGAAATATACTTTGCAAAGAACGCCAAAAGAGAAAGTGCGCACATTTGCACCAAGTAGGACGTGTAACCCCAGAAACGCATGTAACCGAACGTACCTGGCCCACTAGGCGATCTCCAGTCTTCGTGAACGCCACCACAGACGGTGTAGTACGGCCGCCCTCCGCGTTAGTGATAATTGTTGGCTTTCCTCCTTCCATTGCAGCTACCGCTGAGTTTGTCGTGCCAAGATCAATGCCAACGACCTGGAAATCAGACTTAACATGAAGCACGTTGCATCGCACAACGCACGAAGATGATTATCTCATGAAATACCTTGTCTGCGCGTACACAAACAGTCAGGGTGCGACGCCTGGGGATCAGACGACAAGTCTTAGGCAAAATGCCAGCAGCGCCAGATCCACGCCTGGACAGACCAGTGACCTGAAATGTGCTCATCTTCCTGACAATTCCCTGTACTGAACGTGTATTTGATAACCCAATCAAAAAATATATTTCACGAAGTACAGAATTATCAGTTATGGACCACGTTAAATTGAGGAGCTCGAGGAGCTTCTGGCCCTTTCGTTGTAGCTTGTACGACGGGGTTTAGGCCCAGGGTTTACATCAATACATTAAGAAGACAAACTATGCGAATTTCTTTCTCTTTTCGTTACATATGTTATCTGTACAATTCTAATCTTTTATTGTAGGTTTAGAACTGTAGAAGAACACACGGTATTTTGCCTATAAATGGCTGCGCTGGAAACTTTTCTGTTCACATCCGAGTCGGTGAATGAAGGCCATCCGGACAAAATCTGTGACCAGGTATGTTTATTTTTGACGGCGCTTTCCGCGGCGCTTTTGACCTGAGCATAACTGTGGTGATGAAAGGTCGTAATGTGTCTCCCAGATTTGTTGACAAGATACGAAGCATTTGTATCCCACACTGATGCGTGAATGGATCGACTTGGCCTCCGCAGGTATCTGATGCTGTACTCGATGCCTGTTTGGAACAGGACCCAGACTCGAAGGTATGAAATCCATCGTTAATGTTTGTTACGGGGTGTTTTAGCACGCGGGCCCTTGCAGGTCGCTTGCGAAACATGCTGCAAGACCGGTATGGTGATGGTGTTTGGAGAGATCACAACGAAGGCAAAAGTCGATTACGAGGCAATTGTCCGCCGCGTATGTAAGGAGATCGGTTTCACTTCTGAAGATGTGGGATTGGACTCGGAGAAGTGCAAGGCAAGCGGGTCGCTGCGTATGTTGGGTTCTAACCTCCAAAGGCATTATGGCATATGTTGGGATTATTTTATTATGTTTGAGCTTTCGTTGAATGGTGTCATGCGGCGCAGGTTCTGGTTCACATCGAGGAGCAGTCACCAGATATTGGCCAGGGCGTCCACGGCATGGGCACTAAATCTTTGGAGGAGATCGGCGCGGGTGACCAGGGTCACATGTTTGGCTACGCCACGGATGAGACGCCTGAGCTGATGCCACTGACCCATGTCCTTGCGACGCAGCTTGGATACAAGTTGACGGAGGTTCGTAAGAACGGTGTATGTCCGTGGCTGCGGCCTGATGGCAAGACACAAGTAAGTTTGTATTGCCAGCCGTCGTCTGAGTCTTGTCCATGAAAGTAATACTTGGCGCTTTGCATTTGGTATTCATAGGTGACTGTCGAGTACAAGCGCGAAGGGGGTGCAATGGTACCCCAGCGCGTCCACACCATCTTGATTTCAACGCAGCACAACCCAGACGTGACAAATGAGCAGATACGTGGCGATCTCATGGAGCATGTGATTAAGCCGGTCGTTCCTTCAAAGTATCTTGACGAAAAAACAATTTTCCATCTAAATCCTTCTGGTCGCTTCGTAATTGGTGGGCCGCATGGCGATGCCGGCCTTACCGGCCGCAAAATTATCATCGATACCTACGGTGGCTGGGGAGCCCATGGTGGTGGTGCCTTTTCTGGAAAGGACCCAACGAAGGTCGATCGGTCAGGTGCTTACATTGCTCGCCAAGCTGCGAAGTCTGTCGTTGCTTCGGGCCTGGCGCGCAGGTGGGTAGGGCTGGGACAGATCGCAGAAGGATGTATCGTAGGTTAAAATTAACCCTTTACCTCCCTATTGGGAAAGTGCTGCTTTGAAGGGTAGCTTCAACCATTTAAATCTTCTGATTGAATTGTTTCAATGTAAACATGTATTGTTGTGCTCAGGTGCTTGGTGCAAGTGTCCTACTCCATCGCTGTGGCGGAGCCGCTTTCAGTATTTGTGGACACTTACGGCACGGGAAAAAATTCAGATGCAGACATCTTAGCGCTAATCCGGAAGCATTTTGATTTTCGTCCCGGTAAGGACTTCGCGTACAGCCACCCAGTGTCCATACATTCCAAGATGAGGTGACCCCTACGATCTATTTCCGTAACTATCCTGGAATGATTCTTTCACTGTGCTGCAACAGGTCTCATTGGTATGCATCTGGACCTGAAGCGTGGCGGAAACAAGAGGTACCAGAAGACTGCTGCATATGGTCACTTTGGCCGTGATGATCCTGATTTCACCTGGGAAGTTGTCAAGAAGTTGGACTGAAGTGGTCAAGAAGTGACATCTTTCGTCTCGATGTATTATTAATTATTATCATGAATTTTAGGGTCCTCGGCGTGAGTTGGACATTTTGAAAGCGGAATGATCCTTGCAATTGTAACGTATTCGGAGAACGTTACGAAACGCGTAAGATGTCGTTGAACAAGGATACTGGAAAAATGAACATCGCTTTCAAGGACATCTATACAAAATTCATAACGTCTTAATCGCCTAAAGCGGAGTATGTAATGTATGATCCGTAATCATGCTATGATATGAAAGTAGCAGAGTAAAAGAAAACGTAATTCAGAAGTCCGTAAAGATTAGGGATTCGAGTTCGGGTACCGATCAGGCAGAAACTGGGATGCGGAAAGAGAGGACAAGATTAGGATGCAAAGTTGATGTCTGGTTTAGGATGAGAACCCGATTAGGGTTGGTCCCTCATCCACAGGATTAGGTTGAGAACCCCACTTGCATAATGAAAATAATACCCCATATCCAAGATTAGGATAAGTGCACTGGCATTGGATGCGTAGACTGAAAAAAATCGGATTAGTCTAATGTAGGACTCCCAGACCTTCCAAGTACCGAGACAGGGATAGAATGTTATCGTACAGGATTGTGTGGACAGTAGGTCCGTTTTCATAGAGTATAAACTGCATCTGGTAACTAAATGGTCCCAGTGGTCCGTAAATATAGCCTCCCTGCATCTTAGACATAAACATTCAAGTACGACTGTGCAGTAGGTGCACATTCTCTGGATGAAACCTTCTCTCATGGTAATTGATGAACAAAAGCATCAGCCTATGCAACTGGGGTACCCAATGCCTCCTTACAGCATGTCATCGTGGGCAGCGTCTTCACTGCCCATCACCATGGGTACACGAGGAAAGAGCATTGCATGTGCCCATGCATGCATTCATCCCTGATACACTCCCGAAATGGCTGAAAAGATTTGCGAACTTCTCAATATTGGGCCCCACCTAGACACCTACACTTCCGTGTGGATTCTGTACACAATGCCCAATTGAAGCTCTCCAGAGGCACTCATGGGTAAATGCCTGACAATCAGATGCACTCCTGTAGAAAACACAGTTACCAATCCAGCTCACCGTGAAACCAGCTGTAACCTATCCCTGCCTTTAGTGGTATAACAGCTTGCCTCACATTTCCTGCCTGATATTCATGCACAAATCTTACAAGAAACAGCCCCTGTTGGGCGTGGCTGTTCCTCAATCCGAACACTGGGTTAAGAAACATGTTCTCCTTCCATGCGTTGATTTCTGCCAGCCCCTCCATGCAGTCATTATAAAAGGGAATTGCATGGACACGTGTGTTTGCATGGTCCATGAACAAGGACATCACCCTTGACCCCTGGAGTGAACAGCTCGCGTGCAAGGCACACAAAGTCCAAAACAATATCGGGCATCTGTGCCTGTGCCTGTGCCTGTGCCTGTGCCTGTGCCTGTGCCTGTGCCTGTGCCTGTGCCTGTGCCTGTGCCTGTGCCTGTGCCTGTGCCTGTGCCTGTGCCTGTGCCTGTGCCTGTGCCTGTGCCTGTGCCTGTGCCTGTGCCTGTGCCTGTGCCTGTGCCTGTGCCTTTGGCTGTGGCGCTGTGTGTGTGGCTGTCTGCGTGTCTCTGTGCCTGTGTAGCTGTGTGTGTGTCTGTCTGTGTGTCTGTGTGTGTGGCCTGTGTGTGTGTCTCTGTGTGTGAACGGCCATCCACTCTTAGCCGTGTCCGCTAGGTTCAAGAGAGACAACCGTCTCTTCAACGGGTTATGAGCCCCGGCTTCCTGCCTCCCACGCCCTGACGAGCATAGCTCGCACAGCATCAGTACTGCTGCAACAAGTACAGCTCCCACCACGTTGACACTACCCAAGCTACCGGCCTGTATGGATGCAGGGGGCCCCCGCCCTTTTTCCGGCTTCAAGGAAGCCGACACCCGACTTGTTGTTCATCCCTTTTAGTGATGACTTTGGCTATCCTAAAGGGGACAACCCTTTAGGGGATAAACGCTCCCCTTCGGGGATGAACTAACGGGAATGATGTCATCCCCTAAAAGGTGACTGAAAGACGAAGCAGGCGAAGAAGTTACCCTATGTTTCCCCTTACGGATTTGCGGAGCAAACATACACACTATATTTGTAGCTCTTTTTAGTTTAGGTTAAGCTAGATTCCCGAAGGAGGGCTCCGTTACTGTACTACAACAACGGTGCGGAGCACCTCGCATGGATCATCATGGTCTTGTTCCACCGGCAGCACTGACAGATTGTGGGACAATGCACCTCAGAAAACATTAATACAGCCAGTCATTGCAATATGTCTGAACTTGGGCATTCCCAATAACCTAAGTCAAACATGTTCTCCAGGGTCAACATGTCCTCCAAGGAGACACCTGATGCCACGCCACTCTCCCCTGCCCCCTGACTGCTGCTGGGGCTGGGGCTGGCACCGCCAACCTGTCCACTGCAGGTGCTCGCCCACTGGTGCTGTCAGCCACAGCATCAGCCCCCGCAGCTGCAGCTGCAGCTGCAGCAGCTGGCTCTGCCCGCGCAGCAAGTGCCCGGACTATATGGTGACTCCCTGGGCTCACCCATAACTCAAAGTCCTAATCCAATGGTATGTCAGGTGGTTCAATGCGCCTGCGGAAGAGTGGAACCGCGAGCTCAACCTCCGGCCGTTACATGGGCACAGGTGAGTGTCATTCATGGTACTGTCACGACCCGTGTGATTTATCCCTGATCTCCGGACGGAAAACTTTCCCGACCCCCGAAGCTGCTGTCTCCCTCAGGCAAGGTGGTGCACCTGCGGACTCCTTTGGGTGTATCCCCTTAGAGACAGTCATTGAGCGGGTCCACATTGTCCGTGGCATGTTGCAGGAAAGCGAGGCTCCACTAGTGCAGAGGGGCCAGATGTAAGGATGAAGGGATCAATACACAGTTTGTTCTTAATATTTTAGTTGGCCCCCCTCCAGAGGAGCTGCTACCGGTGGTGCCCGATGACATTGCAGGGACAGGAAGGCTGAGGGAAGGCTCCGCCCATCACAGGCCAGTGCACAACTTGCTGCACTGTTGGCTGAGGAGGAGATAATTGCATGGGAATCGAAGACGACTCCTCACAGGGCAGCGTAGTGGAGGAGGACGCTCCGTCTTGCATACACACTCCATCAGCCCCTCGGCGGCATCAGCAAGTGCTGATGCCAGGGTGCACCCTCATCGCCCTCACCACCAACACCCAACACCTCCCCACACCCAAGGAGCTGTGACAGCAGCTGCTGTTGCTCCACGTAAGACTTCAAGAATGCCTCCCCATCCTTAACAAGAGGTGGCTGCAATTGCCACATATCATGTTTATACACAGACAGGTGGCTGGCAGATGTTAAGGCCTGACTTATGCTCCCGGAGGTTGCGGATTCAAATCCGCCTGCCGACCTCTTGGTGTGCGAGATGTGTTAATTGGGAGGTGGCTCTCCATCTTGTGCACGGTGTAGGACGTGATTATATCAACTTGCGAGCTGACCAGGAACTAAGTTGTGGCGCCGTTGATCCGCTAGATTTGTTTGGATGCTGGTGGTGAGTTGCTGAACCCACGGAATACATTTTTAAGTCGGATGGGGTGAATGGATTAGGGTGCCCCTCTAGCAGGGGAGAGCAGGGAACTGCCTCGGGAAAGGGGGCCGCTGGTGAAGTTATACCACCCTGTAATAACATCATACATACAGCTGCACATTTGCCTCCTTGAAATCGAACTGTGAATGGCAATCATGCCTGTACTTCTTATCCTTCAGGTGCTCCATGAAGTAATCCCTCAGAATCCCTCAGAACCTTGAACGCTGAAAAGGCCTCTTGAGATGCTAGTGGACGCACTTAGTGCGTAATTGTAGACGTTATGCGTGCCATGCTGTGTACCAGCTACTACAGAAGTACTCATCGAACAGCATGCCGGTCTTAGGATCATCGAAAGTGACGTATAGTGCTGCGTGGACCCACCTGAAAATGAGAGGCGACAGATAGGGAAAGCGTTTTGGTAATTACAGCCATATGGCAGGTGGCTAAAGCCGTACTACTAACAATGTACGGCAAGGCGCACCTATGATGCACCTATAAATTCGTCCATCTGCATGCCGATGAACGTGACAGCCTCGATACGTGATGCTTGCTCTGTTTCCAAGTGGTTGTGAATGCAAGCTGCCATACACCCAAGTACACGAGTATCATTGATCAGCGTGGTGATGTCCCATGTTTGGTACTTTAAGCCAGTCCATGTATTCACAGAACACTGGGAAGTGAGTGAAAGGCATGGCTTGGTGGAGGACCATGTACGCGCCACCAGACAGAGCCAACAAGGCATTGTCGGCAACCTCGGTCATGGCCAGGTGCTTGTTAGTTTGCTGATGATGACGATCCCGCACGTACTGGTCTACAGCCGCTTTGTGGGAGTGGAAGGCCTCGTGCCGGGTGTAAGCTGAGCGATACACCTGTTTTTTTTGTAAATACAAGAAGAGGAACGCCACCATTCCCACACGCATTGGGATCAATCCCAAAACTAGGGGGGCGGCTTTCCAAAGCCGACAAGTCGGGTGTCGGCTTCCTCGAAGCCGGAAAAAGGGCGGGGGCCCCCTGCATCCGTACAGGGCGGTAGCTAGGGTAGTGTCCACGTGGTGGGAGCTGTGCTTCTTGCAGCAGTGCTGATGCTGTGCGAGCTATGCTCGTCAGGGCGTGGGAGGCAGGAAGCCGGGGCTCATAACCCGTTGAAGAGACGGTGTCTCTCTGGAACCGAGCAGACACGGCTAAGAGTCATTGGCCGTTACACGTAGCCTGGAGGTCCGCGACCTGCCACCGACAGCCCAGAGGGTTGCAAAAACGGTCTAATCCCCCAATCCCGGGGGGTGGTAGTGGTCAGCCATCCCCCCATCCTGGCTGGGGTGACCGACTCCCATCTCCCATCTTAGGGGCCCGGTGCTAATCCCATCCCTTGAGACAGATTTCCCATCATGCCAGCCTGGGTCCCATCCCCAATCCTATGGCCAGGGTTTCCAATCCCACCCCATCCTCAACCCGCCAGCCAGGGTCCCTTCCCAATCCCTTCGACCAGGGCCATCCCCATCCTGCAGCTGTGTCCACAACCGAAAGCTGTCAGCCAGGGTCCCATGATGGGTTCGACACCCCGTACGGGGCCCGTAAGTTTTTGGCCTTTTTTCGGTATCCCCGTCAGGGCCCGTAGGACTTTTCGGTGGCTCCCGTAAGGATTTTGGGGCGCGAAGCGGCCCCGTACGGGGCCGCCCCCGGACCGGCCGAAGGCCGGTTACGGTGGCTCCCGTAAGGATTTTAAGGATTTATAAGAGGCCGTACGGGGCCCTGTAGGGGAGAGGACGGACCATATAAAGGATAAGGCCACACACTTGGCAGACATAATTCATATTGCAATATTTAACTACATTTTTCATAATACTTTTATAGCTTCTGGTCTGTAACATCCAGCGATGGCAGACAATGAGTCGTCAGGAGGTGACCAAGGGCCTCCTAATCCACCGCCCTCCAAGAAGCGCGAGAAAATAACGAAAATAACGATTTACAGGGCAAAAAAATGCAAAGCGTCACTTTCCACAGCGTTTCAGCCAAGGACAGTGCCCCCGTAAAGGTTTGCGGGGGTTACAGGGGCCCCCGTAAGGTTTTCGGCCGGTACAGGAGCCTGTTACGGAGGGGCCCCCTCCGTAAGGAAAATTTGGGAGGTACGGGGGAGCCCGCAAGTTTCAGGAAGGTCAGTGTCGAACCCTGGTCCCATCCCCATCCCTTGCCAGCTACAAACCTACTCCTTACGTTTACACAAGTGCTGTAATATCGGCTTTCTCTTTAGGCGTAAATCAGGGGAATTGACCAGGGTTATTTTCTATTTCCGCGCGGTATTTTTCTCTTGCTCTATGGCTTATTTCCTCTAGCGTCAAATTCCGCCCGGCTGTGTTCGTTCCGAAGCAGACTGAAGCGACAAACGCTCGTTGAAGCGGATCTCGACTGAGGAGGAACTCGCATCACAGAGGTCTACGTATCTAATTGCACACTGGCTGCTAGTGCAAATAGCGCGTCCTAAGGGGGGAAGGATTGTTATGTTCGATAGACGGCCACAACAACAAATTATAATGCTGTGCTTAGAATGGCAGAACATACAAGGGTGTTCTGTCAAAAAGTCCATGGCTGGGAACGTGCTGATGATGGCGAAGGAACGGGTGCACCATTGGTTCACCCATAGCATAGGTCTTCAGCTGCACAGTCCGGCGCCAACATTCCACGTTGGGTGCGCCAAAGCGCTACGACAAACAACCTGACAACATTACATTAAGCCAGGCATTCCAATTGGAATGCTTTTGAGTCTACTTGGACTTCTGAGCAAGAATTGCTCCTATGCACTAAGACATTTTGTCGCATGTGCAGAGTTACGTGGAGTTGTGCCACAACAAAACCATGAAGACTGCAAACTTTCTCAGAATTGTGCATACTGGCTTGGGAATGATGATGCGGCCAGCATGTTCGCGCCTTGCAACTCCAGCTCAGTTTGCATGAATATAACCAATAAACCATCACAGTACTAGAGAAGCAGTAATTTTGTTTGAGGAAGTACATGAAAGCGTAACAACTAACTCCAGGGTGGGCCTCACTTCGAGTCAGGACCCCCAAACCGGCTTGCTGTTGATAACGTCTTGTTGGTTTAGATGTGACGGAGCGAAGCGCCCGGAGCTTCTAAGGCTGGTTCTGTGGCACTGTCGTACAACTGGGTCGCAGTGGCGACTTAATTCTTGCTGCTCTCCTGGTGAAGTCATTCTGCCTTCACGCAGAAGAGCATACAGCCTTGTCCAACTAGTCAGCGTGACAGGCTGTACTTGGACCCCCAAACCGGCTTGCTGTTGATAACGTCTTGCATGTTGATACGCCTAATGCGGACTTGACCCCCAGTAGGGTCTGCAGATTGCATACAGATTACGTTCGGGTCTTAGTCAAAGTGTCCCAAGCTTCGTCTTGGAAGACGCCCACCTTGTTAAGCGCAAGCTAGTAACAGCCCGACGACCGTTTGTTATCTCTTCCAGAATGGCATCCGATGGTGCCCTGGATGTGGATGTGCATGGGCCGGACAAGGTAAGAACGGGGTTGGAGTGCGTCTGACTGAAGAACTGGCAGGGTGCACCAATGGTGCACTCTTCTCACATTTACACCAAGTCGCGTTCCATGCCTGTTCTATGCCCAATGGTGTTAACCTTCTGCAGAAGCGTCAAAAGCTGGCAAAATCGGCGGGGTTGGGCTTCGCCAGGGACATGGCCGAAGTCCTCGTGGAAACGCTTGGGATGGACCCCATCGGGCAATCGACCGATGCCGCCATCGCCAAAACATTGTCTGAAGAAGGCTTGGTGGACTTGGCGTCAGTGAAGACCGTGGCTGGCGGTAAGAACCACTTCAGCCTAAATTGGTTTCATCGCTTGCTGAACAGGACTGGACAGGACTGAACAGGACTGACCAACCACTACAGGGTATACTTTATCGACTCTTGCGCTCTTTGCAATGTGTCTTGTTTTAGGTCGATGCCTGTTGGAAAGTGCTCTTAGGTACACTCAGGCTTGACACTTCGGTAGTTTGATTAGTTGCCTTTATCCCAATACGACATCGAATCAGGATTGGCTACGGTATGGTTATATACTGCTTGCGTATCCATTCTCTCTCTCTCCTTGTGTAACGATATGAGCGAGTGACGTGTTCACTGAAGGACTCTTATCTCTAACAATGCCTACGCCCATACCAATGGAAGTCTGGGTCCCTGGCATGTAACCGACTTTGTGAGCCGCAGCCTGTGACGCCGACTCCATTCGGTTTTGTTTTGAACGAAAGGTGCAAACTTGCTGTTTTGTCACCGCCTGCTTTCTGTCTTCCTTGCTGGCACAGAGGTCGAAGTCAACGCACGGCTGGCGGATGCGGATTCCGAGGTGGCAATCAAGTCGCTGAGGACCCTCGCCCCGAACCTTAAAGCTCTCCAAGCCCTCAAGCTTGCAAAAGCAGCATGTGCGCCGTCTGCGCAGCCCGCTGACGAGTTGGGCGAGGATGCGTCACCACGGCTGGAGAAAAAGCGCAGTACTAATGAAGAGATGGCCAAGGCCGTGTGTTTGAGTTTGGTTTGCTATGGGACGCGACTTGCAAGCAGAACGTCCTTGCGTTTGAGTTTGGTTTGCTATGGGACGCGACTTGCAAGCAGAACGTCCTTGCGTTTGAGTTTGGTTTGCTATGGGACGCGACTTGCAAGCAGAACGTCCTTGTGTTTGAGTTCGGTTTGCTATGGGACGCGACTTGCAAGCAGAACGTCCTTGCGTTTGAGTTTGGTTTGCTATGGGACGCGACTTGCAAGCAGAACGTCCTTGCGTTTGAGTTTGGTTTGCTATGGGACGCGACTTGCAAGCAGAACGTCCTTGCGTTTGAGTTTGGTTTGCTATGGGACGCGACTTGCAAGCAGAACGTCCTTGCGTTTGAGTTCGGTTTGCTATGGGACGCGACTTGCAAGCAGAACGTCCTTGCGTTTGAGTTTGGTTTGCTATGGGACGCGACTTGCAAGCAGAACGTCCTTGTGTTTGAGTTCGGTTTGCTATGGGACGCGACTTGCAAGCAGAACGTCCTTGTGTTTGAGTTCGGTTTGCTATGGGACCCGACTTGCAAGCAGAACGTCCTTGTGTTTGAGTTCGGTTTGCTATGGGACGCGACTTGCAAGCAGAACGTCCATGTGTTTGAGTTCGGTTTGCTATGGGACGCGACTTGCAAGCAGAACGTCCTTGTGTTTGAGTTCGGTTTGCTATGGGACCCGACTTGCAAGCAGAACGTCCTTGTGTTTGAGTTCGGTTTGCTATGGGACGCGACTTGCAAGCAGAACGTCCTTGTGTTTGAGTTCGGTTTGCTATGGGACGCGACTTGCAAGCAGAACGTCCTTGTGTTTGAGTTCGGTTTGCTATGGGACGCGACTTGCAAGTGCATTCAACCCAGCACATGCATGCTTAGTTGAATGGTGAGATGCGACCCCCCCTTCATTTCGTGCTCGGCAAGCCTGCCACCGCGTACCGGATATGTTGGCGATGTTACAGAACGCTGCACCTTGGTTTCTGTGCGCATTGCGTACGTTGCTCGACCCCGCCGACCAAAACTACACGTGCTCAACTGAAGACATTCCCGGTGGTTGTGCAGCAGCTCTTGAGGCTGTTGCTGGCTGAAATCCATCCTGAGCTGTTGCAACACGGCTAACGCGGGCACGTCCCTATGCACAGCAAATAGCTGTTCCAAGCCAACAGCGGCGTCCATGTCACCGACAAGGCTCTAAACGTCTTATCTGTTCTTATGTTTAATTCAGTTTATGTATGTTATACTTTGCGCAACTTTGTAATTTGACTTTACTCTGAACAAGGTGCTGCACACAACTGCTTCTTCCCCGAACGCTTCATCTTCTTGCGGCAGTTTCACGAGCCCAGTGTTGCAAGCTACGACGTAGGCTTTCGGTGCTTTCAGATACTGCAAAGCAGCCACGCAATAGTCCAGCCTGTATGCCGGGTGCGACTATGGCCAACATGCCCACCTGCGCAACGCGCTGGCGCACATTGTCCTTTTCCGCCAAGAAAATTTATATACACTTGTACAGGCGCATTTGGAGAATCACACGCGCGCATCTGCGCGGTAAAATTCGCTCCTGGCTTTTGGGGCGTCATGTACGGACCTTTTATTCGCGAAGTACGACCGGACACAATTGTGCGAGAGGCTGCTTAACTATTACTTCCTGGCATCCTTGCATTTCTTGCTACAAAATTCGGTGCAAAGATGTTGGTGGTGGGTTGTTCCACTGTGGGCTGCTCGCCCTGAGAAAGAATGGGCACTGCGGGCTTTGCCAATTAGTGATTGTTATTTGCATTAATACATTTGTACATTTCTAAAATCTAATAATCGGTTTATCCAACTTATGCACAAACCTACTTAAAAATTAGCAAATTCATGTAAATGCCAAGGGGCCCATCATCCTGCATCATCAAACCTACATCCACTTTACACGTTTAAACCACACAACCACCAAACACCCCCACCGAACAAACCATCAGGATCCTCCATTTCGCCATGCATGTGCCATCAGAATAATACTAACAAAAGTGATCGTGGGCCGAAATTGCCAGTTTAAATGGGGGGGGCCTAACGGCTCAACTCGACTGTAATCACAAATTTAGATGCTTAATTCTCCATACTGACATTCTCCTTTCACTTCGTCAATTGCTTATACTTTACTGTTGCAACAACTAGCAATGTGTGGGCAATTTGCACTGTACGACCAATGCAAGAAAACAAACCGTTTCAATCATTGGAAAAGGCACACAGCCCACATACTTGCTAATGCCAGCCGATATACTTTCGCCTAAAGCTTTCCAAGAACAAGGGGCAGGAGAGGGGGGAAAGTGCGGGGAAGTGGGGCGGCAGCCCCACCCCGCACATCCCCCCCATAGGGATGAGCGGGAGCCAAAGGAAACATTTAAGAGCATGATTAGATTTCTAGACATAAATTAAATTCCACATGAATGAATGCCTGGAGTGTTTCGCATGCAGGATTGTATGGCATGGTGAACGAGGAGCACAGACGAGAACGTAGGCGGAGTTCTCACCGGCAGCCAGGATGATTAGCGTTGCAGCGAAAAGTGCTGCTAAGGAAGTCATTAAATGTGACATCGTAGCAATAACTAACGCACAGGTGCCGGGCCACCCGGCTGAGACATGAAGCCTCCCTGGAGGGACCAACCACCTTCTTCCCCAGCATGCATCTCGCAGATCCAATACAACAACCTTTATCTCTTAAACATCAGTAATGCATGGAGGCACCATCTGCCGAGGACAACCCAGCTGGCCTGATCGCCTGGTGGCCAGGCTTCAAGCGCCGCCTTGCCACCCTGGCCCATCGACTCAACAAGGCAGCATAACAATGCAGACGACAGCCTGGCACCCATGCCCAAGAAGCACTGGTTGCGGTCCAACTGGCTCAGCAAGCAGTCGATGCGGCGCCCACAGCATCCCAGCCGCTGCAGTAGCTGGTGGAAGAATAAGCAGCGCTAGCCAGGGGCCACCAAGAGGATGGCCACATGGTGGCAAAGGAAGCACAGGCCCACTGGCTCCAGGCAGGTGAATGGACCGGCCCTGCCCCCTGACAGCTTTCCTTAAAGCCCAGGCGGCCGGGCAGCAGCCTGCCCCAGTCGCACTCCAGGCAAACACCGGCCGCCTAGTAACCAACCCAGCACAACTGCCACAGATCGTGGCAGACTTCTGGGCCGAGGTCAGCCGAGCTCCTGACTTCATCAGCCCCAGTGCACGACAGGAGGTACTTGCCCAGCTGTCTGCGGCCAACATCAGCCTCCCTGCAGACGCAGATGAACAGCTTGGCTCCAAAACCATCACAGCAGCGGAGCTACGGGTAGCACTGGTCAAGAGCCAGCCCGGCAAGGCACCTGGATGGGACGGCATCCCAGCCGACCTATACCGCAAGTTCTGGTCCACCATTGGCAACACCATGGCGGGCCTCTTCACCGCCATAGGTGCAACGGGACAGGTGCCGACTGGTTTCCTTGAGGGCATTATCACGGTGCTCTACAAGAAGGGTGACCCCAAGCAACCCGGTAACTACCACCCTATCACGCTACTATGCGCCGACTACCGCCTGCTCACCAAGGTACTGGCCAACCGCCTGGGGCCAGCCCTGGGGCGCATCATCACCCCCGAGCAGTCGGCCTTCCTCCCTAAACGGCTCATTGGGGCCAGTGTGATGTTCCTGCGCCACCTATCGCACCTCCTCTGCAAGCAGAACCGCCGGGGTCTCCTGGCGTTCCTGGACTTCACGAAGGCATATGCCACGGTGGACCGAGACTTCTTGCTAGCTGCTGTGGAGGCGATGGTGGCGGGCCCGCAGCTGTGCAGCTGGGTTCGGCTGCTGCTCAGCAACACGCAGGCACGAGCCATGGTCAATGGCTTCAAATCAAGACTGGTTGGGATGGAGGCAGGTGTGCGATAGGGGTGACCCCTCACACCTCTGCTGTACCTCTTCATCACCCAGGCCCTGCTTTGCTGGCTCTGGAGCCGAGATGTGGGGGTCAAACTATGGCCGAATGACCAGGACGGAGTCACAGCCTGCCAGTTTGCGGACGACACTGAAGTGGTGCTGAAGGGTGAGGAGTCAGTACCGTCGTTCCTGGAAGCCATGGAGACCTTCGCCCGGGCATCAGGCCAGCGCCTCAATGTGGAAAAGGTGGAGCTGTTGAGGGTGGGTGCTGAGAACCAGCAACAACAACAGCAGCCACAACAGCCGCAGCACCAGCCACAACCGGTGGGTAAGCAGCAGCGGCAGCAGCCACTACATCAATAGCCGCAGCAGGAGACAATTGGTGGAGTCAAAGTGGTCACCACCGCCACAGCCCTGAACTAGACAACCGGCCCACACCCCCACAACCCGAATGGCCCAAGATGCTGGCAGGAGCCTACAAGCGGATGCAGCAGCTCGCCCGCTTCCCACTGTCAGCCTTCAGCAGGGCCACCGCCACGTCCGCCTACGGCCTGCAGACGGTCACCTGGCACATGGAACATGGCGGACCCCCTCCAGATGACACTCTGGACCACATCGAGCGGCTGACGGCCTGCCTGGTCGACCGGCAACAGGGCCCAGAAGACCCATTCCAGCGCCTCACAGGTGTACCCAGCAGCCTTCTAGTAGGCCATCCGTCAGCCGGGGGTTTTGGCCTGCTTCCACTCCAACAGAACATCCACGCACGCCATGCTGCCTGGGCTGCACGGCTGAGGCAGCGTGGCCATGCGATTCATTGCACAAGCACTGCCGGCGGCAGGTTGTGAAGGTAGGGGTGCGGGAGGGGAAGTAGCTGCGGGAGCAGGCGGGGACGAGGTGGTGGCAGTGGCAACCAACAGCGAGGCCCGGGGCCTACACCCCTGGGTACGCACGCTGTCCGCCTACCTGGAGCTCACCCACCCCACACTGCCGCCCTGGGCTCTGACAACCGCCCGGGCCACGGGACCATGGCTCGGCAGCAGCAACCTTCCCGCAGACATCAGCCGTATCGTGGAGCCACTGGGTCACTTGCCGCCTTTGGAGGACATTGGCAGAACCGCACTGGAACCCGGTGAATGGTGCTGGGCGGTGGCACTATGGGGCAACCCACTGCTGCCCAATGCAGCCAATGCTGCAAACACCGAGGGCCCCAGCCGTCGACCAGGCCTGGAAGCATACCATGCGGCACTGACACCATGCACGAAACTGCGCATGGTGGGGGACCTGGTACGGGTGTGGGAAACAGCAAACAATGGCCAAGCCACCACCCTCCAGGGAGCAGCCTGGCATTCGTGGGCCCGTGAGCACCTCGACCCAGCCACAGGCCCCGCCCAGATGCAGGACAAGGATGCCGCCCTTGCAGCTCATGAGGGCGGGATGTGCGTTGTCCGACGGTTGAATCGCCAAACCGACGCGACAAGCAAAACCTGCACTTAAAAGGGCACCTTCAGGCATGCTCCCGCTATCGATGAGGATGGAAGCGTCGGACTGACACACTTTACCTCGAAACTGCATAGTCAAACTTTCCGAAACGGAGAAAGGTAAGGGAGCGATGTCAGCATCAGAAGCAGATACTGGAGGATCGTACCAGAACTCGACAGGACCGGTTAAACCTGCAGAACGACGCTTGCCTATTGCAGCCACAACATCATACAGGTGATAATCAGCGTAGTACGTACGAAGCTGAGTCATGCCGGACAACGAAGAACGACACTTATCAGCGACCCACTTAGGCAACAGAAAACCACCTGACGTTGATTGCGGTGCGAGACTTTTGCAGTTCAAGTAGTGCGACAGATACTCCCTAGCGTGAGCGGGAGGCGGATGAACGAAAACGTGATGTCCGGCACAGCTGGAAGACAGAAAGCTGTTCGGAGTCGAACTGAATTTGGGGCACATAGCTCGACGCGAAGGGGCAAACGAATCCCAAGTAAAATGCCGACCAGTCAAACGCTGAAGCTACTCGAATTCGGAAGTGCGAAGTATGCGAGTCGATGGAATAAGTGCAGAAGCAATCGGAACGCTCGAATTAGTCTTTGCATTACAAGATCGACGAGGCTCAGCAGTAAGAGCAGCAAAGACAGCAGCGTCCTGACGCGCGAGTTGCACAAACGGCGAAGCCTGCTTAGACGAAGCAAACTTGCCAGTACCGAACGAAGCCGTACCCAACGAGGTAGGCGATAGCGAAGCGGCGACAGGCGAACGAGACGAACGAGCCGGAAGCGGAGGCTCGCAACTGGGAACGGGGCAGTCTTGCACACAGGACGTGCTAACGCCAACAGATGTGCCCAACTGTTCACAAAACTTAGCCCCCCCAGGATTCTCGCCGCAGTTCTTGAGGAACCAATCCTCAAGCCACTCGAAACTCGGAAAGAATCCACCCTGCATAACTACAGCCGAGTGTAAAGCCAAGCGAAGACAACGGGGTCCAGCGCTGCGATGAAAGCAACCGCGACGTCCTCTGATTGTATTGGCAGCCCGCATCGCTGGAGTTCATTTTGGATTGCTATTTTCTGTAAATTCCAACCCTGCGCCAGGGTCACTTGCTGCTTTTCAAGAGAATCCGGAGACATTTCCAGCAACTTGTCGAAACGCGGGTACGTAGGCGCCTTCTCCGTAAGCGACAAAGAAGAAGCGCGATTAATGACTTGAACAACAGCATTGTCGCGGTCGGCAATGGCCGCGACAGGGTCAGCAGCAGACATGAGATACGACGGCGGAAGCGAAGTAGGCTAGGATCGAGAAGTCTCGATACCAATGTTACGATCGAGCCTATTTAAGAAGCTTTCCACTTGTGTGGTGGGACCGAAAGACCCCTAGTGATGAGGTGGTGAGCCGTCTTATCGACCGGTCACCGACGGAAGTACGGCAAAGTGCATCAGATTAGGTGAAGGCCCTATGGCGAAGGCCAAACTACACCGACGAACGATAACGAATAGGCGAATGAGAGTAATGTAACAGCTCATGCTCGTTACAAATTGCGTTCAAGTGCGTTCGCGTTCAAGTGCGCTTGAATTCGGGGGCGTTCGGGTGCGTTCGGGTGCATTCGGGCGTGTTCGGGTACGTTCGGACGTGTTCGGTGTTCGGGTACGTTCGGACGTGTTCGGGCGCGTTCGCGCGCGTTCAGGCGCGTTAGGGTGCGTCCGGGTGCGTTCGAGCGCGTTCGGGTGCGTTCGGGTGTGTGTGTGTTCGGCGAAAAACGTGCTTGCGGACCCTATCCTACACCACCTCACCGAACGCTCCACGGGGAACTACGACCCCCCTCGCGGGCGGCAAGCCCGCGTCTAGTTGCCCCTGAATGACAAAATGCCGACAGGGGATGCCTCGGTGTGAGCCCTTGTATCCCCCAGACAGGCAGATGGCTGGCAGAGGTTAAGGCCTGACTTCTGCTCTCGGAGTGTCCGGGTTCAATCCGCCTGCCAACCCCCCGATGAATGAGGGATGATGAATGGGGAGGTGGCCCCCTATCATGTGGACGGTGTAGGAGGTGACTACAATAACTTGCGGGCTGACCAGGAACTAAGTTGAAGCGCCATTGATCCGCTAGATGTGGTTGGATGCTGGTGGTGAGTTGGTGAACCCAATGTATACATTCTGAAGTCGGATGGGGTAAATGGATTAGGGTGCCCCTCCCGCAGGGAAGAGCAGGGAACTGCCTCGGGAAAGGGGGCCGCTGGTGAAGCAATGTAACAAAATACTTACAACAATAGTACGACAAGTCGGGTGTCGGCTTCCTCGAAGCCGGAAAAAGGGCGAGGCCCCCCTGCATCCGTACAGGCCGGTAGCTAGGCACGTGTGACAATTGATGGGTAGTGTCAACATGGTGGGAGATGTGCTTGTTGAAGCAGTGCTGATGGCGTGGGAGCTAAGCTTGCACCGGCGGAATCGTCAGCACCGCCTGCGGGCTCCACGCGAATCGCATCCATCCCGGGTGCATGCCGCATGGACAGTGCGGCAGACCGCAAGTCGGAATGCCCGTGCGGGCAAATGGTAATGCAAGCTGGGTGAAGTCCGGTGCTGTCTGTAATGTTTCTCCGAAGCGCCAGCGTCCTCAGCAATCCGCCCCACAGCCGCGAGCTTCATCGCGGCACACCGCAAGTCTCCGGAGGCCCCGAGCATTGGCTAAAGTAAATGTACAAACGAGCGGCTTGCGTATTTTACAGAGAAATGAAAGCAAATTCGTCGGCCTGCTGGTGGCAAGTCGGAATGCCCGTGCGTGCAAATGGTAACACGAGCTGCGTGTTCGAGTTATCATACAACGTCATCTCAGAATTCAATTATGAGATACGCGGCACCTTTTGAGATTAAATTTAGCCCGAGAGGCGTTCATGTGACTTTGACCTTCGTCAATGGAGGCAGCCAAACTTGTGCTCATACGATTTTTGTTGGCTACAGGCGATATACCTTGCAATATAGAATGCAATATATTACCAATAACGCGATTCAGCCGGCCGAGATATTATGTTTGGTCCGTTACACACGGCCACACGGCCACACGGACATGGGCAAAATCCTACAGGTCGGGGGCCCCCTGGGCGCTTCGCGCTGGGGCCCCGCCCCCAAAAAGGTTCGTACATTGAAGGTGTTGCACCTCAGTGAGGCCCTGTACATCAACCGTGCGCACCAAATTCCAAGTAGACGACATAGCAATGAAACACGTACGGCAACACCTACAGTGTCAAACCCACCCAGCATCTTCATGGTGAATCGACCTCATAGGCCGCGTCGTTATCAATTTTTACCGGCTCCTGTTGTGCAATGGCACTTGTGACAGCTATGTTTGTCGGAAGGCTCGGGGGCTGGGCAAAGCTGCTTTGCTCTAAGCCGTCGCCGTTTATTCCTCTTTGCTTTGGCAATGCTCTTCTTAATGGGGTCCTCGACCTTATTGAGCGAGTGAAGTTGGTAAGGCAAAGCTATTGTTTGTATTCACCTAACGAACAGAGCCCATTTCGCTTGCTAATTGTCTATCTCATGAAGCATTGCTTTGCTGTAGGGCTGGGTAGTATATGCCGTACAAACTGGTATGGTGCTGGGCCGTCGGGAAGGTCGCCGGGATTGCGTGAAGTTGATGGCGCTATGTGGCGCGAGTCACCCCGGGACCTTCCCTAACTCGTCGGGCGCTTCCGGTGAGGGCGCTTCAGCCACGGCGAAATGCTCCCCAGGGAAATTCGTTTGGGGAGATTCTCATGCCTAGGCTCCCCAAAGGGAGAGAGCCCCGGTACAAAGGGCCTTCCCCAACGGCAGAGGTCCCCACGGCTTGGGGACGCAGCCATAGCTGTCCCTTTGGTTGCTGACAAGCACAGTAGCAGCATGGACTTTTTCAAAGAAACAGAGGCTCGCTGGCACCCTAAACGAACAATGCACAGATGGCTGGTGGCAGACCTGGTGCCAGGCTTACAGGCACATGTGCAGTTCCTTGGCATATGTTCTCACGGTTGCTCACACCATTCACGCTTGCGCCCCAAGACCCATGCCCCTCCCCCACGGCCAACCTGCTCAGACCGTGCACGCCTTCACCTTTCCACCAGACTGGAGGCGTGCTGCCTGCCCGTGCCTCCAGCACCATCAGCACAGCAGCAGATGTTACACTGTGGCTCTATCGGTGACTGACCGTGACATGCAATGGGGCATCGGCATTGGGGCCTCGTGGATTGCATCACATATTGCGCATACCTTCAATGGACCCAACACCGATGTGCTGTCTGTGGCATCAAGGTTCCTGTTCACGCCCCTCATAACGAATTCGGCATTCTGGGCAGCACTTGCTGCTATCGCACCCTTGGATCTCCAAACATGCCCTGCCCGCTCCCCCAACCCCAATCCCGTCCCCCCCAGCCCCGCCCCCGGCCCCAGCCCCATCCGGATACCCACCCCTGCCACTGCCCCCGCCCCCATGCCTACTCGCACCCCGTCAGCCACTGCCACCCCCAGCGCCACTACCTCCAACACCCAGCCCACCACCCGCGGATGACAGCGATTATTCTGGCGGCTCCCAAACGAGATGGCACCAAAACACTTCCAGGCAGCGACGCGCACGGCAGGCCCGGACCGAGGAACAACGTCAGGCCATCCGGGCACAAAATGCCGCACGGCAGCGAGCAGCACGGCAGCGCAGGACTGAGGAGCAGCTCCAACACGAACGACAGCAGAACGCTGCACAGCACAAGGCTGCACGTGCTGCCCACACTGCACAGGTACGCGAGAACGTAGCACGGGTATAGGTGCACGGCAGGCAGCCAGGCTGGTTACCCTCCTTGCGCTCGGCATTAAGCATGCTGCACCCCTTAACGCTATCCCTGTAGGAGCACGACAATGCCCGCCAGCAGAACATGCTCCAACACCGCCTGTGGTGACCCAAGAGGTACGTACTGGCCGCATATTGTCCAGCCACTGTAGGAGTTTGTTTCGGAGAACATTCAAGTAGATAACATTCCCTCCAATTCGGTCCGGCGCGCGGTTCGTGGGTGATGCAAGCAGGCTTGACTCCGTTCGAAAGGTGCGCCATGAGTTTCTTCATTTAAGTTGATGAACACATTCCATTTAAATCCCTGAGTTCCTTTCTAGGCTTTGCACTGGTCCCTTTCAGCATAAATGTTTCATCGTAGTTGGCAAACATTTCACTGACATAGAAGTCGCTGTGCGCCTCTGCAACAGGCCCATCCTCAGCGTATTACATGGTATGGGTCTGTGGTGAGAGGTATGGCCATAAGATGAAGGACTAGGGAAGGTTGCATTTGCGTGGGGAAGGGCGCACCTTGGTCTGCAGTAATCTGTGGCCATTTCAGCATAAATGTTTTCTATGTATACTAAAGGGTGCTACCCAAAATAATTGCAAAAAGAACTGAGGCTTGGGCGGCCAACTCGGCAATCGCCACTAACTTCGGGCCGCGAACAGAATTCATGGCACCTTCACATTCAGGTAGATAATAGAATTATATGGCCATAATTGCTTTGCCCAGCAGGCGAAGTTTCAGCGTTTGCGGATCAGGCCAACGGCTTCGTACGCTAAACGGAGCCAGGCGCCTCCGGCGGACTTGCCACAGATGGCCACCAATTTTGGTACGCCGAGGCTAAAGTAGAGGGTTACGTAGAGTGCTCAGCCATGGCTTGGTCTGTAACTAGTTTGCTTGGTCGCAGCGTCATAAAACAGATCGAGGGAGTGAATTTTTGTGGTCTCCAATGGACAGCTGTACTCCTGCGCAGCTTTGTGGGCTTTGACAAGTAAGGGGTCTGAAGTTGTTTTCTGTTGAAATGCGGACTGATGGCGGAATCGGCGTGAACGTGCGCGCAGCCAACTGCTTTACAAGCAGGTCAACCGCACTTCTGCGTGGCGTTCACTCTGTTATGATATAAATTCACGCACTAAGCCCCACCTGAACGTGGGGACAATAGGACACGTCGATCATGGCAAGACGACGCTTACAGCTGCCATAACCAAGGTGCGTTTCCAGCTGAGCTGGTAACATTGCTGATCGCAACATATGAAAGTTAAATTGCGTGGTCTGTAAATGCGGTTATCCCGTCGACTGAGGGCTGGTCAAATGTTTACTGACACGATACTACCATCGGCTTTAGGACCATTGATGCCAGTCTTGGGCATGTTGTTTTCGTAGACCGAGGCGTCTTTGGGGAGGCGGAGGTCTTAGAGAGGTGCGCGCTGCTGGGTAGCGGCGCACGACGTGCAGGTGGTGGACAAGGGGTCCCAGGGTGTGTCGGTGCGATCCGGCGGAAGTGTGGTAGGACTGTCTTGCTTGCGTCTGAGGCAGCGCGTTGTTAAGGGAAGGTGCCTCCAAATAGACGTTCTACACATCCTTCGTCTAGACGGCAAACCTACCTTGAAATGGATAGGGTAGTGGATATTGCTTTAAATTAGATGGTATATAGACATCCCTTCATCTTACAGAGGCGGGTTGCATAAACGTTGCAGATACTCTCCCTCGACTTCGGCGGAAAGGAAATAACGTGACGGTAAACAGAACTGAACGACATGGACATTAGTGCCGTAGCAGGCACTAACTATAAACGGGCCATACTGCGTCCTTGAGGAATGTTCCAGTCGTTCTCAGCCAGTTGAGCATCCCGGGCCACGGAGGCAGCTGCTGCACGGGCTTGCATGCATCTTACACGGCGGGCTGACTTTCTTACGACCATATCAAGCGCGCATTGCTGAACAGCGACTGATCGGACAGGTCAGCTAGTTGAACAGTAATGCGCGTTGGTGTACAGTGGCTTACGGCTTGCACTGAGGGCGGCAGCGGTTGACCATCAGTGTTCGGAGGGTTAATTGACTGGTGTCTGGGGTATGAGGTCTGCTGGCACGGGGACGGTTGTGAAAGCGAAGGGGTGGGGTTAGGCGCATATGGCTGCAGCGAGCTAAGGGATGCAGTGCAGGTGGTTAGTTGGGAGGAAACGTTTAGATGTTGTTGCGGACGGTACGGGGGCGGCCAGGGAGGAGGCGGAAGCGATGGCGACGTCGTTGGGATGTTGGGCAGTGGGGATGGGGGAGGGCGGCATTGATGGGGAGGGCACGGCCGGTGGCGGTGGGGGCTTGAGCGCTTACATGGGCGGCACAGGCGGACCGGGTGCTGGGCAGTGACTGAGAGGAGGAGGATGGGGAAAGGGAACGGGAGGCGGGTGGCCTTGAGGTAGGGCAGGGATGGTGAGACCGAGAGGGGGGAAGAGGGACAGTTGGAATGGGCGGTGGTGGGGCGGGTGGGCAAACGGCTGTAGCTTGTGGGGCAGGGGAGGCTGGATGTTGTGACGGTCAAGGATTGCGTTGAGGGCCGCTTGGAATGCGGACTTAGCAGCAGCTGCAATGAAGGTCCAATTTTCCTCCAATGGGACCGAGGGCGTGGCGTCGATGGAAGATTATCCGGAGTGACTCTCCAGAGCAGGCGCACGAGAGCAGGAACGATGGTAGTGTGGCTCATGAAGGGGTTGTCGTGTTAATGGTCCGGCCTCCGATGCCAAATGGAAGAGTCTAGGCCATCAACAGGCCTGCGCACAGCCGATGGCATGCACCGGTCGAGAGCAAATATTGTGATAATAACCTGTCTAGTCCGCTCTTGTATGAAGCAGGCTTAAAAGGATTCCTGCTAACAAGAAATGCAAACTTTCGCTGTCTGCGTGTACCATTGATATTGATATTAACAATCCATCTTAGCCCATTGCGCTCCGTTATTCACTTCCCCGGTGCTATCCTGCAGGTGCTTTCGGAAACTAACGGGTCCACAAAGGCTGTTTCTTACGATCAAATTGACAAGGTAATACTTCGTGAGTGATACCCCTAGAGTGCGTGCATGACCCTACATCTGTGTGTAGTAGCCGGCCGCTGAAAGACCTCTCACGATGCTGACAGAGCGCTTTAGAGCATTTATGTAGACGATGTGTGTGCCGTCCTGCACGACAGCTACCACACTGAGCCGTATACCCATCTGGTTTATGGGTGACTGGTTAATTATATTCGCCCGATTTGCCAGTGCTGAATGGCTCTAGTGCATTTACGGTGATTGCATGCTTCGTCTAGAAAATTACACACACCCGCGACAGTGTTTACTTTAGAGGTTTACTTGCCGCTGGTTCCCATGACTGTTTGGTTCTTGTGCCCAGGCACCCGAGGAGAAGGCTCGGGGTATTACAATTAATTCCACTCACGGTGAGGGATGGAGTTTATGCTCTTTTTGTTGCCAAATTACACATGGTTAGGAGTTATATCGAGTAAGCGATGCGTTTTCTTGTTAGTATGGACTTCAGCTTGGTGCTAATTCGGAAAGATATTTGCGACTTGGTCATGTCTATAATAATGGATACTGTTAAGCAGATCCCAAACACTGTAGGGGCCAAAGGCCAACCGCGTAACTGGCTACCGAGTAGAGACACACCTGTGAACAGTGTTAGGAAGGGTAACCCTTATCTAACGGGGCCACGGTACTGATGAAAAAGATCGCTTGAGTGGAGACAGCTGACTCAGGCCATACCTGTTAGACGCTAACAACCACGGACAACTCAGCCCTGCTCAACTGGAAGTCTTGGCTGCACACGAGAAGCCCATCAACCGGCAGCCAAGTTCTGCTTGGGAGGATAAGGAAAAGAAAACTCTAGCTTGTTAATGTTGATGAACTGATGAGTAATTTTATATATTGTTCTGCTTTTAATATTTTACTTCGGGTTTAAAAGAAGTTTGTGAAAGAGATTTAGTTGCATAATCAAAATTGTAGCTTAGATGCGGCAGGAGCAAAGCGAGTATAGCCTCTAAGCTAGGTTATGTACGGCAGCCGTATGGCTTGCTGAGAATTCGAATTTACTATTTCAGCTGACAGCTCCATAGTTCCGGCATTCTGCCTACACTATTGGAGCTTATTATTATTGTTGCTCTCACAGTAGTGTAAGGCCCTTGGCAGCCCCGGTTTCGCCTCGCCCTGTCCTATCCGACACCCCGAACGCAACTGTACAGCAAGCCATGAAGGCTATAGGACATAACCCGTTTTTTGCTGTCCTAGAAACTCAACCGTTTTTACAGTGATGCCTCAACCAGAAAGAAAGGCTGCACGGGATGCCCGATGCGAGCAACGTCGCAATACTAGGGATTATGAATGCAACCTACCACCATGGACTGAAGCAAGTTCAGTTCAAAAACACCCAAATAACAAGCTTGTCAAAGTTAAATATCCTCAAGTACGGGTTTAAATTGTCAATATAAATGGCTATGACGCGTCCTGCAATGGACGGAGTTTCAGCAGCAAATGCGGCCGCGCTCTGACAGTTCGCAGGACCAATAGCTCCCGCAATCTCCAGCAAGCATGCCCCTAAGTCAGAGCGAATCAATATACAATGAGAGAAAAATTGACTCTTGGTGGGATTAGGCCGGCGTCTGTTGAATGCTCGGGCATTACAGGCTTGCCTCCTACCCTGGACACCACCGTGTTGCCTTCCATTCTCAATCTTCCACCAGGACGCCTGTGCCGGCAGCACACCGTATCCGGTCCGTGGCTTCGCCTACCACGCCTTACATAATGGTCTCGCGCGGGCTGCATTTCCACTACGTGACGCTCTGCGCTCAAGCCAACGGTTTCACATGGAAGCTGTCAATGGTGTGCAGAAAAAACTACTGAGGCTGAAGCGGGCGTGAAAGCGAGGCACAGCTGCCGAGGGCCTTAACATAGCAGACCGAAGAGAGTCGCTTAGAGCAGGGCTCAGGCAGGGCGCGACAGAATTAAAGAAACAAACAACCTAAACCTACGAGAACCACGACACAGGACAAGGTGGGGTCACGAGCCGCTTGCTAATGTTTCCAGGACCCGAAGCTGTCTCAGCAGCGATGTTTGCATGGAAGGCCGATATAATAGCTGCCGTGTAGTAATACATTGCCTGTTGCTAGCATCTTGAGGCGCCTTTTTCAGCGGCCCGCTACTACACCCGTTAGACTATTGAGCGGACATGCCCATGCCGCCGGGAACTCCATCCCCAAAGGTTTGGTGGGGCGGCGGCAACAGGGACTGTCATTGCAGTGGGTAGAACCCATCAATTCCGACAGTGGAGCGGCTGAAGCCGCCGTGAAGGCCAAAGTGGCCAAAGGGCCTGCCGGTGGGGTTTTCGCAGGTGGCGCCATCGGAAAACTGGTCAACAACTGGAACCACAACCTAGACAGCGGCCAGAATACGCCGGTGGCGCTGACTCTAATGGCTTTGGGAAGCTACAGAATTAGTAGGTAATTGATCAGGTTACGGTTTAGTAGATGAATCATGACATCTCGGCCATTTGGTTCTGGGCCGGAGTATCATGGCTCCTCTTGAGCGATAGCCATGCCTGAGGCCATGCATTATGGCAGCGGCCTGATCGCGTTAGCCCCCGTAACATCCGTCCGAACCGTCTGTTGGGGATTTACGTCTGGAATGTGGGGGAAAAATACAGTGCGAAGGTGGCTGGGTGCTTCCCCAACAGGTCGGAAAGGCCCAGAAAATGAATGTTGTTGTTCGTGAGGAGTGTTCTACAGTGATTACATCCATGTACGCTGGGGGCTTTCATCATATAACAATGTCTCGCGATGCTCTCCTGTTGGAGGTGGGGCCGGCTTCGGTGATTGGCGCATGGTCTTACACAGACTTCCAGTGCCTATCAGGGCCCGTTTGCAGGGCCGTGATTTGCTGTAGGCATTTACCACGCATCTGTCTTGCATATTCAATTTTGTTTTTGAGAAGTGAAAGAACTACCAGAGAGAAGAAAACTTCTGTCGGCTGAAGCTCTTACTGTGACAAACTCGAAGCAGGAAAGTGGAAGCCGTTTATATCTCCGGTTTTTGGGCGGGGCCCCAGCGCAAAGCCCCAAGGGGCCCCCGCCCTGTAGGATTGGCCATGTCCGTGTGTGTGTGTGCGTGTGTAACGGACCAAACACAATATCTCGCCCGGCTGAAACGCGTTATTGGTATTATATTGCATTCTCTATTGCAAGGTATCTCGCCTGTAGCCAACAAAAATTGTATGAGCATAAACAAGTTTGGCTGCCTCCATTGACGAAGGTCAAAGTCATCTCAAAAGGTGCCGCGTATCTCGTAATTGAATTCTGAAATGACGATGTATGATAAGTCGAACACGCAGCTTGTGTTACCATTTGCTCGCACGGGCATTCCGACTTGCCACCAGCAGGCCGACAAAATTGCTTTCATTTCTCTATGAAATACGGAAGCTGTTTGTAAACTACTTTGGCCAATGCTCGGGGCCTCCAAAGACTTGCAGTGTGCCGCGATGAAGCTCGCGGCTGTGGGGCGGATTGCTTAGGCCGCTGGCGCTTCGGGGATAAACATCACAGACAGTACCGGAAAGTGCTGAGGGCTTTGGGGAGGTGTGTCGAGCTAGGCTTTGAGGGGTGCGCCAAGGGCGCGTGAGCAGGCGCCCGAATGGGCAGGCCAATGCCTGAAGGGGCGCAGTAGGCAGTGCGTACAGTGCTGTGCGGCGCTGTTTTCCGTTCGGGCTGCGGCACCAGACCGCAAAGCCAACAGGCTGAAGGCTGGCAAGCTGAGATTGTGTCTGCTGAGTGTTGAGCATCCGGCCTGGACCGCGGACTTGGCGGCCGAGCCCCTGCTGTGTGCCGGTAACGGCACCTCAGACGCATACTTTTACGCCCAAGCAAGGGGCTGTCGGTGGCAGGTCGCGGACCTCCAGACTGCGTGTAACGGCCAATGACTCTTAGCCGTGTCTGCTAGATTCCAGAGAGACACCGTCTCTTCAACAGGTTATGAGCCCCGGCTTCCTGCCTCCCGCGCTCTGACAAGCATACCTCCCACAGCATCAGCACTGCTGCAACAAGCACAGCTCCCACCACGTTGACACTACCCATCAATTGTCACACTTGCCGCCCTAGCTACCGGCCTGTACGGATGCAGGGGGGCCCCGCCCTTTTTCCGCTTCGAGGAAGCCGACACAGCTTGTCAATGGCCGAGTACGAACTTTAACCATCCTAACGCTGTCACACTTAACCAGAATTAGAAACGCACGTTGCAGGCTTCCCCCAAATCATTACACTTAGGACATATGCAGACGCATGTGGCAAAAGACCGGAAGGTATGGATGTGGTGTACGGGTTGCAGTTGGCTATGCTGGATTTGTGGTGCCTTGCAGTCGAATACCAGACCACCAATCGCCACTATGCTCACGTGGATTGCCCGGGCCATGCGGATTACGTGAAGAACATGATTACGGGAGCTGCACAGGTATGTTCGTCATATTAATGTCGGGCTAATGATAATACATCGATTAAGGAGCTCGTAAGCTTGTTGCAGGAACGACGGAGTGGAGAGTTGTTTAAATGGCGCCGGGTGAAAGGGATTGCGGTGCTGTGTATGAACCTCGAGGTTGAGACCTTGCCAGGCCGCGGTGCCTAAGGATTGCCTTGCAAGCCAGGGCTCCTTCCTGCAGGCTGCCACTTCCGACGCTATGTTGTGGCGCCGGAACTCATCATGTTATAACCTGCACCACATATGGTTTTCCACTTTATTCTTGGACAGATGGATGGCGCCATTCTGGTGGTGTCGGCAGCGGACGGGCCCATGCCGCAGACTCGTGAGCACATTCTCTTGGCGAAGCAGGTGGGGGCCGTGGCTCAACTTGTCCACGTGAAGCTTCCTGGTCTATGGGGGTTTCCACGCTTAGAGGGCCCTGTACGAAAAGCAAGAATGTATGTTCCGACGTGTGAATCAAACTTTTGCATGCTCCCACCTTCGCTTCATGTTTCAGTTTCCTTTGCAGGAACAGATTTCACTTCGCATTCTCTGCTGCTTAAGCAAACTATACAGTAGCGATGGTAGCGATAGTCCCTTCTGCCGTATTTGTTGGCCAACCAATTTGGTTTTCGACTGGCGTCTGCAAGGTATTATTTAATCCTTAATTCACAGGACAAGCATCGTTTGCAAGGAAACTTTGGCTACAGGTCCATTCACTATATTAGGACTGGATTATCAATTAGTTTTCATCTTCATCACCAGATGCGTTGCATCCTTAGGAAACTCTGAGCCGGCCCTGGCGGCTTGTCTTTGTGCCCGGCAGGTCGGAGTGCCCCGCATTGTGGTATTCCTCAACAAATGCGATGTGGTTGAAGACAAGGAGCTCCAGGTGGGCAGTGGGATGCAGGAGGGAAAGGCGTGGCGTTGCAGTGGATTAGGTGGGGCTGGTAGTTGCGCTGGAGTGGCTGGCGGCGGCCAATCTGTGCACCCATGGTGCAAGCGTCATCATTTGGGTGGATTATATAAAGCTCGCCAATGGTAGGGCTTGCGGGAGAGTGGTACATGGACCTGTGGAAGTTCGTAAGAGGCACTGTCCTGATGGATGATGAGGATCTTGCCTGGAATAGCTGCCGTATAGGTTTAAGAGGAAGTGCACCGCAGCACATGTGCAAAGTGCCTGTCCACATACACCACGGTTCAAGGCTTGATTCCTAGCTACTTTTCACCCACTTGCACATTGTTTTCTGCAAAGTCTCCGTTACGCGCAAAGCACACCACTGCCCCACCGGGGCGGTAATAAACAAAGCAGAGGTAAAGGGAATAGACTTAACGACAAAGGACAGCAAAAACGGCTTCACGAATAGGCCGTAAAGTCCAAAGCCAGCACGTTCACTAGCGCTACGATGCTCTCCGATAAGTAACAAACACAGACGCCTCACGACTCAAAAGGAGCTCACCCGCGCCAGAACCACGCAACGCTTCTCCGTCGTACATTGCAGAAAGCCCATTTTTTCGCAAAATCAGAAAATTTAAACGTTCCTGGACTCCCCACTAGGTATGCATGCCTATATGCCTTTTTACTTTCCAAATGGGGTGCCCTGCCTCAGGAGCTGGTGGAAATGGAGGTCCGGGAGCTGCTCAACTTTTACAAGTAGGTAACCTTTGAACTTGCTTCGGTGCTGGCTGTGGCATTTGCCATGCCGCATCTGATGGGGTTCCATGCAAAATTGTGCCGTGGCTGGAAGGCGTGGTTGGGGTTGCATTAGGCCACATTCGGCGCCGACTGCTCCGCCTTCTTTCCTCAGCATCCAAGTGGTGCCCATGTTTGTGGAGATTGGCATCGTCCCCTGTGGATAGGGTATTAAACCTCTGTAGAGGACGCAACGTCAGACCGTCCTGCTCCCTCTGTGTCCCAAGGTTTCCTGGGGATGAGGTCCCTGTCATCCGGGGGTCAGCCCTTAGTGCATTGAAGGGCGAAAGGGCCGACACTGTGGGCAAGAACTCCATTATGAAGCTCATGCAGGTAAGTGTTACAGCGTGACGGGATGCCGCTTTTGGAGGATATAAATCGGCTTCTTGGGGCTAACTAACGTCTCGAGGAAGCTTGTTGCAAAAGCAGTCGCCAAGCAGCCACCGGTACTACTACTTAGCAGTGCTGCTGTTTCCGCTGCTTTCCGTTACACAGGCTGTTGACGAGTACATCACCGTCCCGCCGCGTGTCACGGACAAGCCCTTTCAAATGCCTGTGGAAGACATCTTCTCAATTGCTGGTCGTGGTACTGTCCTCACTGGGCGTATAGAGCAAGGTGTGGCGGGGTTTTCGGGTAATGAGTGGGAGGCCTGAGCACAAATTGGGATAGCAGGATGGCTACAACTGAAGCTCGACTGCCGAAGCGCCGTCCGGATGAGTTTATTGTCCTCGGATTTGGTTCAAGCTAGTTTGCAATCAATATGCGGTGGCTAGCCAGGAGGCATTGAGGGGTCCAGCAAAACTATCAGGCTTTAGGGTTGGACAGATAAGGTTTTGGGATTTGGTGCTGTAGTTATTTACCAACTGCACTCAGCCCATCAAGTTCATCAACACGCAAACCTGCCCGACGCCCATAGGTCCCTACAGGAAATTATTACTACCGTATAACCCTTTCGTGGAAATGGTGCCAATTTATTGGGGATCTAGGTATCCCCAAGCCAAAAACTTCCTCTCCAAAATAATTGATGTTAAGGGCGTGTCGTCCTTTTAGGTCAGCATATCGTCGTCAGCATATCGTCCTAGCAACCCCGCGCCTTCATGGGATATGACGCCGTTTTTGGGCGAGGCCCGGCCGCGAAGCGCCTTTCATTTCGTGGGCCCGGGGCCCCCTGGGTTCACTGCTGGCAGTCAGTCAGTCAGCGTCGTGCGTGTCTCATGATACACTCGAATGCCACGCTTCACTAAGGATTGCGTTCATAGCTATTGCAATTCTCTGTCGAGTTTCTGAAGGAATTAATTCACATACACAACGACACAGGAATTATTAACCGATAAGAAAAGGCTAGACCTTCTGCCTCTGTAGTTTGCTACATCTGTGCGCGATGGCTTTCCGCGGCCCATGGCGTTGACCTCCCCCACCGCTCGCGGCCTCGCACCGCTAAAGTGCATGGCATCTAAAAACTACTACAATTTTTTTCTCGACCACCAAAAGATTCATATACATCTGTGCGCAAAATTAGCTTTCCTTGGCCCATGGCTTTGGTTCCCAAGGCGCCCCCGGACTCAAAGCGCATCCTCAACGCGCCATCTCAAATCTCATACCAACCACAACCGTCAGCAGTAATGAAATATACGCCGTTCAGCTCTGTCACTCTCCGCAATTCCAGCCCATTCATGCCAACTGCTCCAGCGCTTCCCTCCTTGCATTCTGCTCCATCACGAGCTGCACATGTCATACATGTCCTATCCTCCAGTTCGACTGGCAATGGGCTGGCTTCGCGCTCTACCAGGAAGCTATAGATGCTCAGCCGTTCTTGTTGAGATGGCGGCGGCATGCAATGCACCGTCCAGGACCTTATGGATCCGCATTCGCTCCAAAACCGCCGGCCCTCGCAGTATCCATAACAATGAACGTATAATCCAAACACGACCCCGTTCCTCAGCTTGCAGCCCAGTGCTGTACAGCCTTTCCTATGGAATGCTGCGGGGTTAATGGCTGCACTGGGGCCGAGCCCTTTTCGGCTTCGAAGGAGCACTAACCTAGTCTCTCAAATTATTTTGTAAATGTTAGCGTACTGTGTCAGTGAGGTTTCTCTATCAGCCTGAAGTTGCAAATCCTGTCATAGGGCCAAACATCCCAGCACCCTCTGTCGACAACAAATTTTCGCTTACATCTAAAGAATTCTAAGCCTCGGCTTACATCTAAATAATTATAAGCCGCATGGAGGAATTTAGGCAATAATAAGTTTTTCGTCACGGTCAGGTGGCCGTCTTAGGATCTGGCGGCTAGTCAACTGCATAAGACGGCAAAAGTTACTCCTCATGTATTTACGGTTATAATTATCCGACGACTTTAACCCTTATCATTCAGCGTCTATTTGGGAAGCGGCATGTAACGCTTATTCCCTGCTGTCGCTTTAGCTCAGCTTTTGTGGCATTTAAGTCTGGGCGCGACAAGCGTTAAGTGCCTGGAATAAAGGGTAGATTTGCACATTTACAGTCCGATTGACTGTTGCAGGTCGCGAAATGCCAAAGGAGCTAGAGAACTGTTGTAGATGTTAGTGGTTAAGAGGAATCTCGTTTCGCAGAGATTTTTGGAGAATTCCCGGAGCAAGCCTATCGACTTAACTGAGATTACAGTGAATATGTTGCTGCGAGATACTTGGTAAGGCGGTTGTATGGTCTCAGGACGGGCACTACCTGCAGGCTTCATGTAGAGTATCAAGGTGTTCTGTATCTACTCTCTTGGAAGAGCTCCTCTCCAGGGATTATATCTTTATCCCTACCGCTAGGAGAGCCGAAACCGACTTCTGTGTATGACTGTACTCTCATTTCTGGCGCCCGCCAGGGGCGTAGATAGTCAATCTCAACCTCTTTCCACGGGCGTAACTAATTTGTTAGTTGTAAGACTTCTTATGTACTACTTAATACATTATCTTATGTCTTGATCAGGATGGTCCACTCGTGATTTCCACATAAACCATTTTGCCAACGGTCAACATTCTGGGACTCAGCTGACGTCTCGCTGATATTCGTAATGTAAATCCTACGACAGAATCTGACCAGATCGCGATGCTGTCCACAACCAAACACTGTATATGCCACGGGGGTCCACGAAGAGATCTGTTGTTAACTGCAGCTAGGCTGCACCCATTTTGGGGCGGGGCCCCAGCGCGAAGCGCCCAGGGGGGCCCCGACCTGTAGGATTGCCCATGTCCGCGTGTGTGTGTTCGTGTGTGTGTAACGGACCAAACATAATATCTCGCCCGGCTGAAACGCGTTATAGGCACTATATAGCATTCTCTATCGCAAGGTATCTCGCCTGTAGCCAACAAAAATCGTATGAGCACAAACATGTTTGGCTGCCTCAATTGACCGAGGTCAAAGTCACATCAACGCCTCGGGCTAAATTTAATCTCAAAAGGTACCGCGTATCTCATATTTGAATTCTTAGGTGACGGCGTATGATGACTCGAACTCCCAGGCCTTGAGTGTGTAACGGACCAAACATAATATTTCACCCGCTTGAAACGCGCTATCGGTACTATATAGCATTCTCTATTGCATGGTATCTCTCATGTATCTAACAAAGATCGTATGAGCACAAACAAGTTTAGCTGCCTCCATTCACCGACCTCCGTCACATCAACGCCTCTCGCGCTAAATTTCATCCCGAAAGCTGCCGCGTATCTCATAATGGAATTCTGAGATGACGGCGTATGATAACTCGAACACCCAGCTTGTGTTACCGTTTGCCAGCATGGGCAATCCGACTTGCCACCAGCAGGCCAACAAATTGGCTTTCATTTCTATATGAAATACACAAGCTGCTTGTTTGTACATTTACTTTGGCCAATGCACGGGGCCTCCGAAGACTTGCGGTGTGCCGCGATGAAGCTCGCGGCTGTGGGGCGGATTGCTTAGGCCGCTGGCGCTTCGGGGATAAACATCATAGACAGCACCGAACTTCACTCAGCTTGCATTAGCAATTTGCCCGCACGGGCATTCCGACTTGCGGTCTGCCGCACTGTCCATGCGGCATGCACCCGGGATGGATGCGATTCGCGATTCGCGTGGAGCTCGCAGGCGGTGCTGACGATTCCGCCCAAGCTTAGCTTCCACACCATCAGCACTGCTGCAACAAAGCACATCTCCCACCGCGTTGACACTACCCATCAATTGTCACACGTGCCGTGCTAGCTATCGGCCTGTACGGATGCAGGGGTCCCGCCCTTTTTTCCGGCTTCGAGGAAGCCGACACCCGACTTGTCACTAGCACAATCCGCAGGTGAAGACAACTGCTTGCTTGTAATGCACACACCTTTCGAGGTTTCGAATACATTCCCACTGCAGACAAACAAGTCGAGATAGCTGTCCTCCACAACCACCTTGCTAAGAGTTTAAATTTAGGATCACATGTGGCCCTCCCACAATGCTCGCTCTCCCTATCACCCAGCATCTCGCTACCAAGCGGCCACGCGCTATAAGAAAGGCTTGGTGAATCCTGCGAAGGCAGAATTTTTCCTGGTAATTAAAAGGTTCCGACAACTATCTCGCCCTATCTCCTTTTGCATCCATTTGCATTGCAAGTGCTGCTGTCATGCCGTGGCAAGGGAAAGTGTGGAGTACAATGAACCCGCCCATTTTGACACAGCACTGGGCTGAGGCCCACCAGAGGAGCTTGCAAAAGCATATGCTATAGTGGAGAAGTTGTGTGTACCGGATGCAAAACCCGTATTGCACTGCTGCGCAAAATCCAAAGCGCAGGGGAGGACTCAGGTGACCTAGGCCACCATGTATCATAATAAAAGATGTGCACGTTTACCTGAAGCCAGTGCAGGGGGGGTAAAGCTTTTCTGGGTGATTCATGACCTGAGAGTCACCCAGTCGCATTTTGAGGTAGGCTCCCACCCATGTCCATTTCTAACGCTTTGGGGATTTCTATGGTAAACGCTGTTATTCAAGCCCGACACGGTTCAGGTTCTCTACTGCAGTTGTGCGGTTCTGCACTTTTTGTGTGCAGGAGTCATTAAGCCGGGCGAGGATGTTGAGATTGTTGGCCTTCGCGAGGCGATTAAGAGCACAGTCACTGGTGTGGAGATGTTTAAGAGGAGCCTTATCCAGGTTTGTATTTTGCCAGCTACGTTGTATAACCACTTATCCATGCGATAAGCGTTTTTGTTGTGTTCCTATTTTTGTCCTTTGTACTGGATGTTATCAAAGATGTATACCTGGGACATCTGTCCACCGGTCCTCTCGTGGTATCGAGACTAGGCCCGTAATTTAGTCGTACTACCTGTGGTGCAATGGTATAGGGAGCCCAGATTGGGTTCTGCTGCAGGGGAACTGGCATATGTCCAAATCTTGCCGACGATGTCGCAGATCTGAGGGGGTTTCCTGGGGTCGGATGCTACATCCTTCTATGCTTGGCAAACCACGGTCCATACCAAGAAGCCCAGCAGGGCATCATAGCTGCAATCTTCATATGGGCTTGACCCTATCCATCCCTTGTGCGATGCGACATACAGGGGCAGGCGGGTGACAACGTGGGCCTGCTCATCCGCGGTATAAAGCGTGAGGACGTGTCCCGGGGCCAGGTGGTGTGCAAGGTCGGCAGCTTGAAGACGTACAAGGTGCACATGGGGTGGGAATGCTGCTATTGTTGCTGGGGGGGCCCCAGCATGCAGGGTACTTTTTGGGATCACAGAACGTTCCAGCCAAAGATAGGTGGATGTGCTTGGAGAGAATATACATCGCGGTCGCGTTTTTTTGTTCTTGTCACCACGCTACGATTTATGGGTGCGCAGCGCTTCGAGGCGGAGGTGTATGCACTGACAAAGGAGGAAGGCGGTCGCCACACGCCATTCACGAGCAAGTACAAGCCGCAGTTTTTCATCCGCACGGCCGATGTATCTGGTAAGTGCTTTCGCCCTCCGTGTTTTGTGGGCAGGGTTTTCACCTCAATTGCACAGATCAAATACCACTATGATGGCTGATCTGCAGGTCAAATTATGCTTCCTGAAGGCATCGACATGGTAATGCCTGGGGATAACTTTCGGGCAACCATCCAGCTGTCAGCACCCACGGCGCTCGAGGTATGTACGAAAAGGCTTAGGCAAATGCGGGTATCCTTCTAAGCTGCTTTTACTTTCACGGTGACCAAAAAGGCAACGATTTCCTGCTTCAGGCACTCTTATGCTGTTTCCTCCTCAGGTTGGCCTACGCTTTGCCATTCGGGACTCAGGCAAGACCGTTGGTGCTGGTGTCGTCGCCAAAGTCATTAGCTAATGGGATTGGCAGCCGCCATCAGTGTTCCTAGCATGACCTTCTTGGATTTTCTCTATGCTTCGTATGAATAAAGGAGTGAGCTGGTCGTATCATCTGGCGGAACTGGTCGACACCTACAGTAGCTCCAACCGGCATATTGGACTTTTCGTTCGTTTGCTTCTTGCGCTATGAGAGGCATATGTAAAATAAGCATTTACATTTGAATATTAATATCGTGCTGCTTTGCAGTGTGTTAGGTTACAGTTGATCCTAACAGATTACCGGTGCCAGATTCAGATAAATCTGTGGGCGAAGCTAGCTCCCTGACATATGAACTTTCACATCTCGCCCCGCTTTAAATTGCGTCTGAAAACTATTCTATTTCTCTCTCGATAAGACCAAGGGAATAAAAATATGTGGGCGAAGATAGCTTTCCGCGCTCCATGGCTTTGACTTGCCCTCGCTAGCGCAGCCTGACTAGGGGCAGGCAGCTATGGTGGAGCACGCTTCAAGGAGCTGGATCCCAATGCAAAGCCGGGGCCAACCGCGTTGGTGGAAGGATGGGTTGTCTTCATTACAGGCGTTAATGAGGAGGCTCAAGAAGATAATCACGAGGCGTTTGCTGAGTTTGGGGACGTCAAGAACATTTACTTGAACCTGGACCGGCAGGCTGTCTTCGTGAAGGGCTATGCGCTTGTGGAGTATAAAACGCAAAAGCCCATAGCGAGCTGTTGTAATAACGATGAGAAGACCGTACACAGCGTTGCTCCCTCACAATCGGTCCCCAGGCCGACCCTGGCAACGATCCAGAGCTTCTTTCTCTTACTTCTCCTCCGTCTCACACGTGTATGATACGTCACCTCGTCTCAAATTGAACGTTAGCACGTCAATGCATCGGGACCCGAAAGAAATACCTTCAAAGTTGCGTCGATGATGTTTCTAATAAATAGACTACAAACGGCCCACCCGCGTCATTGTATTTCAGCTTTATGTTATTCGATAGGCTGGCTTTGGCGAGCCTCGAAGGAGCTGTGGTACCGGACAAACGCTGACCGTTAGAGCACGGGGGCGCCTCGAACTGCCAAATCGATGGGTTGGCGTCGTTCGTAACTGGATCTAGGCCTAACGCCTTCCGATTCTCATACATAGCACGGAAGAAAGTGCAAGCCGCGCAGCTGCAAAGTCCAGTTGACGTGCGCCGGTGTCTGGCCAGTAAACAAGAACACTCAACCAACAGCATGGTCGCATGCACATACCGCGTTTGCGACGACCCATGCAGCATTTTCGCGAGCGGCGGCGGAATATGGATACTTACAACAGCGATGCCACGCAAATCCTGCTACATGGTGATGTAGGCGCCACTGGCAACATGGCAAGCAAAACCTATCTGTGTGTGTGTGTTACATGGTTGGGGGTGCGTGACCCCATACCTGTAAAACTACCATAACATGTCACAACCATAATGTCACAACCCGACGTCCATATGACCCCTATTAGCCCTACACCGAAATTAGCGCGACCAGTAACTAGAGTACTTTTTGATTTAACTGAACGAAAAGATCGTAACGTGCGTCGCAAAATAATTGGAGTCAAGCGACGCTCAGCCACGGTCAACGTCTTTACACCTGGCAGGAAAACTCCAGGACCTAAGCAGCTAGAGGAGCACATTGCACAGAGCTGCAGGCCATTCCTGGATGGATGCATATCAACAATCAAAGCGGAATTCCAGAGCCTATTGGCAGGGCATGTTGACAGATGCCAGCAGACTAGCGATGACATGAAGCATCGCATTAACGACCTGAGAAGCCTAGTCGAAGAGCAGGCAGAGGTTGTTAAAAGCCTTCAGGAGCGGAATGCTGTGTTGCGACAGGAGCTTGATGCCACGGTGGGTGAGCGTAGGCTCACGACGCAACGCTTAAAGGAGTTAAATGAGCGTATTGAAGCCCTCGAGACCGAGCGAAGCACGGCACGAAGTGAGCCAATCATTACGTGAAGCCAATCGGCGGACGCAAAGGCCCTTGATAGGCGGATGGAGGCCCTGGAAAAGCGGCTCGCCGAGCACGCCGCAAGCGGGCCAAGGGAACAAGCGGTGCACTGCAGAGAAATGACTGAGAACGTGGACAGCGTTACTGCCCGTGTTGCCACGCTCGAGGAGCGTTTCAATGACTGGGAGCGCACGCGCACAGCCCCGGCAGATGGTGCACGATGTACTGAAGCCACGGGGGGGCGTCGCATGGGCCCCAAAGCAGCGCCGCCTGCAAAGCAAGACCAACAAGATCCCCGGGAAGAACTCCATAAGGAGCAGCAAGAACGGCCGAAGCAGCAGCAGCCAAAACAGCAACCAAGACCTAACAGAGCCGTCGCTGATACCACCACCTCCAAAGCCCCAAAGGTGACGGCGATCACTACCAGACCACATGAGGTGGCCGCAAGCTGCAGAGGGTTTGGCATGACAGCAGGCGCCCCTGCTCCCAGGCCCCCCAAAGCACTGGCTGAGACTACCAGCAGCACCGATGGACATATAGACCGGGGTGCACTGGTTATCGACGGACTACCAGCTACTTGGACGCAGGAGGAAGTGATCCAGAAACTGCAACTGCGCTTGCAGCAGCTTACGAGCATGAAGGTCGCGTTCTTAGATTGCACCGTCGAGGCACACCCGAACGTCGCTGCGCGCAGCAGCAAGCGGACAACCCAGCGGGTTCGAATCACGACAACCCCAGCGGCATATTATGCCCTGTACTCATTACGGAAGCAGCTGGGCCTTAATGCGGAGGAAGGAGCGGATGAGTCGTTCCCGGCTGTGAGAGTGTCACTGGCGCTCACAGCACTTGGCGAATCGTACAAGAAAGGGTACCAGGACGTATTTCGGCACCTAGTCGATAGTAAGAGGGCCCCTTCATGGCGGGGTACTCACCTCATGGCGCTTACTGAGCCAGACAGCGGTGTCTGGGCGAAAATAGACATCCGCAAAATGGCTGCAGAGCTGAGGCAGGCAGCTAAGTAGGGAGCACGCCGGGGGGGTAATAGCATCCGTTTCCTTATTTGGAATATCCACGCCTTCTCGGCAGGCAAGTTTGACCAAATTAAGGCTATTCGTGGATTGCTCAATCATGATGTTATCATCCTTACAGAGGCGAAGGCGCCCGTTAATCGCACTCGTGCCAAGGAGCAACTAGTATTGCAGGGTTATAGCCACCTTGCATGTACTAGAGCACCGCGCACAGGCTCTCGAAGGTCAGGCGGTGTATCTGTGTTTGTGCGTGATGAGCTGGCCCCCTGCGTGAGAGAAGTGGGCTTAACGAATACACCCGTTGGGGTGGAGATCGTCTGGTTGCGATTCCATAGCGTTCTCCCTGGAGGGCGGGCGCTCCTACTGGGGGCTGGTTACTGCTCACCCCAGGGGTCCAGCGTTTATAGCAGCACGGATGGTAGTGGCCTGGCGTATAGCGAGGTCCCCGACGCTGTATTTGGAAGCATTACTGGCGAGCTAGATAGACTGCGGTGCATGGGTGATGAGGTGCTTATCACAGGTGATTTCAATGCCCGTACAGCAGCTATTCTAGACTTGCCCGGAGTAAATGGAATAGGGGCACACTCCCTCGTCGGCGTTCCCCGTAAAAATAGAGATAGTGGGCTGAATTGTTTTGGCCGCCGATTGGCACAAATGTGTCTTGACACAGGGCTAGCCATTGTCAATGGGCGGGCACCTGGTGATGTGCCCGGGGGCTTCACTTACTCCAACTCTACTGAGGGTCACAGTTCTATTGATCTGTGCCTTGCATCTTACGGGCTCTTCGAGCAGATTAACACTCTCAAAGTCCTTAGATCTTACTTATGGGGAGAGTCTAATGTGCTGAGTGATCATCACCCGCTTATCCTTCGCCTGCATGCCGTTTTGAGGCCAGGGGCTGCACGGGGTCGGAAGCCTCACCTAGCACGTGAACGGATCCCTATTTTTGATATTTCACGCAAGGGCCGCTTCACTGAGCTTTTTCGTGAACCAGATGGCATTATTACAGAGACCATCAACTCTCTCAAGGAAAAGCTTGTAGAAGGGGCACCCTGTGACGAATGACCTGCGCACCCTTATCAATAAGTGTGCTAGAGAGACGTTCGGCGGTGCACGGGGGATGGAAAAGTCTGTGAAGCGTGACTGGTGGAACGAGGACTGTGCAGCTGCGTGGAATGATATGATGAGTTTCCGTAAGGAGGTCAGGGACCCCGTCTCAGGCAAGCTGCCCGACCTACATAGGACTACCTGGAAGGCCAAGCACCGTGCCTTTAAGAAGGCTAGGAAGGCCGCTATTCAGGAGTTTGAAATGGAAGATATGCGGAGGAGGATTAAGGACGCCCGGTTCAACCCACGCGGATTGGGGGAAAACCACCTCCGTGGTTCCCCCACCTGCGTGGGGGAAAACCACCTCCTTGCGGGATCTCAGATATTAATGCTTTTGCCGAGCATTTTTCCAAGGTGCTTAATGGTACAGGAGTGTTAGCGCGTAATATAAGCAAGAACCGAAAGTCACAGGACGGATTCGCTCCGCCAAGGTCTGGGCTCTTGTCTAAGAAAGAGTAATTAAACTCTGTCTCTTTGTTAATATATAAATATATTAAGCTTCCATCCCAGGCTCCCTCCCGAGTATATATAATACTCGTTGCTTAGGAGGCCGCAACGACTTCTGTCGTAGAGTGTCCCTTTGGACCACCTGACGGCTGGTTAGACCGGGGTGTCTGTTCGATTAGGGTAGGAACCCTGAAAGAGTGTCAATCCTTAATTAGGAAACACTTACTAATCTTAAAGTATTCATAGACTGTTCATAGATCAGTCTTAATCAAATCACGTCTTCATCGCTTTGCGATTTGGCTCTGTAACGCTATAAGGCGCTACAACAAGGAGAGACGAGGCAATGCCGCAATGAGGGTATTCAGTTTAGATGGCTGGACGAGGACCAGGTGACGCACAGACGGGAATTAGCTGCTTGGCTTAACAAGGATTTTACGGAGGATGAAATTGCTAGTGGCCTTAAGGCTATGCGCAACAATAAGTCCGCGGGCCTGGAGGGAACCCCGGCCGAGTATTATAAGTACGCTATCAGGGAAACTGAAGGGCAGCAACCCGTGCTTGTATTGGCGCCTTACTTAACGGTGCTATTCAACCGCATATACGGAGCTGAATACCCGAGGGAATTCACGACTAGCACCCTGTCCCCCGTATTCAAAAAAGGGGACGTGTCTTGCTGTGACAATTACCGGGGAATTGCAGTTGGGGGTCCCCTGAGCAAACTTTATGCCAATATCATAGGGAGGCGATTAAATAATTACTGTGAGGGCAATAGGCTACGTGCCGTTAGCCAGGCTGGATGTAGGCATGGTTTTGGCACCGAGCATCACTTGTTTACATTAAGGCATCTTATCTTGAAGCACACTGTGGCCGGAGCCAGGCCGCTTAATAACATGCAAATTGACTTTAGTAAGGCGTTCGACTCCGTTGACCATGAGACACTTTGGGATTTCCTAATGTCGTATGGGCTACACGGGCGCATCCTCGATTCTTTAAAGGCTAGCTATGCTGACGTGAAGTTTCGGGTCAAGTTAGGAAATAAGTTGGGACCTGAATTCAAGGTGGGGCGTGGTGTTAAGCAAGGGTGTCCCCTTAGCGTAACCCTTTTTGGACTCTTCATAGAAGTATTCGCTCATTATATTGATGCCCATGATGCTAATTGCCGTGTATGCCTCCCCAGCCGATGGAGCACCCTTCGTGAGCAGAGTGTTAGCCTGGCGGGCGGTGATCTCACTAACCTACTTTTCGTTGACGATGTGTCACTGGTAGCGACAGGGCACGATAGAGCTGAATGCCTTCTGGGGCTACTCGAAGCCTACTGCAAAGCGACGGGTATGGCCGCGAATGCCGCCAAGTGCGAGGTCCTCATTTTTGGGGGTGCTACGCGTGAGCGGAAGCGGCTTGTTGAAGCTGAGTACCGGTTAGGTGGGGCGGGGTTGCGGGTGCTGACCGGCAACGAGACGGCACGTTATCTCGGGTTGCACTATGGCCCAGGAGTGCAGTTCTCAGCATGTACCAAGCAACTACTCACAGCAGGGAGGCGGGCCACATTTGGGCTCAGCACCCTGTGTCGTGATAAGAAAATTACCACCCCCAAGCTATGTATGTCTCTCTACAATACACTAGTTGTACCGGTGTTTTCTTACGGAGCGCAAGTTTGGGGACCTGACTTCATTAATGTGAATTTTGAAGGTGCTATGGCTAATCCCATGGTCCAGGAACAACGTGCTTACATGCGAACCGTAGTTGGGTCGGGGAGCCCGACTATGGTTTCCCTATATCGCGAGCTGTCACAGAGGCCACTCCAGTTCCATTGGACCAATCTTGTACTTAGGTTTTGGAACTCTGTGGTTAAGAGGCCGGGAACGTTGTGTCACCGGGCATTTGTCGCTGACCTGGAGTTGGCACTTGGGGGCGCCACTGAGTGTTGGGCAAGCAAGGTACTAGCCTTTCTTACTAGCTTAGGAGTGGAGCCCCCCACTAATACGCGCGGTAATGATCTTATATCGTACTACACCACCCTTAAATTGCCAGTCGAGAGCATTCTTAAGGTTTTTGCCAAGCGGCTTGATGCTCGGTGGGAGTGTCCGAATACCTTGGGTGACCCCCGCGTCTTCCCCATAGGAATTACCGGAGCCAAGGCGTGTCGCTATATGAACTGGATGGGAGCTGCCCCGTCAAGGGGTGCGCGTCTTGATTGGCTGGAGCACACTAAAGGGACCATGCCCCAGCGACTTCATCATGTGCTCATGCGTTTTCAGTTAGGCTGTTGGGAGTTAGAGGTTAATAGACCTAATGGGCGTGAGCGCACCGCGCGTACCTGCAGGCTTTGTGACTGTGGAGCGGTTGAAGATGAGTTGCATGTTTTCGAAGAATGTCCCGCTTACAAGAGCATACGGGCTAAGTATGATGGTGACCTAGTCCTTACGGGGCGCAGCATGCGCACCACTATGCCCAACGGCATACTCCAGGCCGGTTCCGGCCCGGTTCCGACCTAACGGGTCCAGTTAACGAGATGGGTAACCGGTCGGTAGGATTACCGGGCGAACCGTTATCCGTTAACCGTCCCCAGTAATCGGTAACCGATGTCGGTAACCTGGCATGAGCAAAAATGCATTTCTGATTGCAACCAGTTTCTTTGTGACAATGCCCATTGTCACAAGGTTCATGCCCACGTGTCACACCCCGACAAGCTTGAGGAGGTTAAGGCAATGTGAATGCCGGGTGACAGGGGTGACAGTCTTGTGCAGGCACATTTGGAGACTAGTTTACACTGAGATTGGGGTGATGTTGGATTAGAATACTTGCAGTTCATGAAATTGAGGAAATGTGTTGCATAGGCATATCCAAACGTTTCAGAGGGACGTTGTTTCGCCCGTAACAAACTTGTTACGGGCGAAACAAACTGGATTTCCACAGTCCCACCACTCAAAGAGCTCCCCACACCATCGCAAAGTCCCTTTTTTATTACAGACACATGTAACAAGTTGTCATAGCTTGAGATTGTCGATATATGACTGCTGGATTGTGACCAGGCCATCTCCTTACATGTCTTGCTGCACCAGCATGAGCAGTGATCCCTTCTGTTCAAAAATTTCAGGCAACATCGCAATGAGGCAAAACATTGTGCCGAATCTGCCGTACAAAGAGTGTTCAAAGCTTCACGCTACTAACGGACGAATACATAAGCATTCATTTACCTTGAAAGAATAAAGGAATTCTATAGCTTCATACAAATTCGCCTATCAGCAACTCTCCCTGGTCGTTCAAAAGTTGCTTGAAGATTCTACGATCTCCATACTATGAAGGAGCGCTTCTTCATTTCTTCATTTTATCTGAACCTTAACGTATCCTTCCAACACAATGTCCATGGACAACGGTACTGAGGTCGGCGCGTACGAGTTTGACCGGAACGCCCTGGACAACATCGCCCGTCGGCGACAAGATCGCCCACGCCTTGTTCATGCTTATGGGCGACAATTGAAATGCCGGGACAATGACTTATTAGGGACAATGACACGGCATTTCACGCCCTCAAAGCGGGAACAAACGCTAAAACTTAACACATACATAGTTCTAAATCTTCTACTAAAATTTTCCTGCAGCGTTAGAGGCCTTTAATTAATATTGGCGAACGATGCTTCCCGCGCTACCGGGATACTCCCTATGGCATAAACATGCCG